>NC_143222.1:13840184-14145920 GCF_030267445.1 Bombyx mandarina | reverse complement strand
GCGCTGGGCTAAGTTCAGCTCGCGCCGAACCCGCCCAGCTTAACGACTACCGACTAAAACCCAACGAGCTCCTTCCTTTCCGGCATAGGGGGAACCTACGATACCGCAGGGAAACGCGCCCCGCAGGCCCCCCACACCGGCTCCCAGCCTGACGAACGGCGGGATCAACGTCGGCCATTGCTGACCGCAACTTCTTCGTGAGGTGGGCACCGGAGCCACAGCGCCCTATACCCTCACCACCACCACTGGACTATCGTGTCGAGCATCAGGCGCCCCCGCGCCCGACGCCCGACGGTCCCTACGGGAGCTGAGCGGGGGCCCTTCGCCCGCGCCGCCCACCCCGTCTCTTTCGCCTGAGTGCAACTGAGTTTGGGTCGCACTCTCTGTCTCGCTCTTCCGTTTCGCGGAGCGTCATGACCAGGTCCGCATAGTCGGCCATCGCTCTCCAGCAACGCTCGTCCTCGACCATGCGGGACACTACGACCGGCAAACTTAAGTCTGCCCCGAGCACCGCGACAAGCGACTGCCGCGGATACTCCCACCTCGGGCACGCTTCGAGGGCGTGCTGCGCGTCGTCGTCTGGATGCCCGCATTGGTGGCATCCGGGATGCGGCTCTCTCCCGACCCGCCACAAGTACCTCCCGAAGCAGCCATGCCCCGAGAGGACCTGCGTGAGCCGGAAGTCGAGCACGCCGTGACGCCTGTCAATCCAGGCCTCCAACACGGGCACCAGGGCTGCGAGGGTGCGCCGCCGGGTTCGAGAACCACGGTGGATCTCCTCTGCAGCCAGCCTCTCTTTCCACTTCAACGTTGCCACGCGACGCGCAGCACGCCTCCATCGGGCGACGACAGACAGACGGGGCACACTTCCCCGACCCAAAGATTGCGCCCTGCGCCGGTACACCGCGGCCAGGACCTCGGCCTCGTACTCCCACGGAAGGGAACCGGCGAGGGCGCAAGCGACCTCCGTCGAAATGGTGCGGTAGCCCCGCACGACCCTCACCGCCAGCACCCTCTGAACCCTCTGCAAGAGGGCCGCGTTGCGAGCGGAGAGCGTGGGCGACCAGACGGGAGCGCCGTACAGGGCCATGCTCCGCACCACTCCCAGGTAAAGACGCCGGACCGACTTTCCTCCTCCTCCAATGTTAGGGAGCAAGCGGGCTAAGGCACCCGCCGCCCCGAGCAATTTCGGGACCAGCACATCAAAATGCCGGTCAAAACTCCACCTGCTGTCCAGCACGAGCCCCAAATATTTAAGTTGGGACCGGACAGCGATCGCAGCCCCTCCGATGGTTATGCTCGCGCCGGGAGGAGGCCCCTTCCGAGCCGGGTGAAAACACACGGCCTCAGACTTGTGCAGGGCGACCTCCAGGCCGAGCTTCCTTATTCTGGCTACGACTGTTGCCACCGCAGCCGCAGCCAGAATCGACGCCGAACGGTAGTCGTCTCCGCGGGCCGTCACCAGCGTGTCGTCGGCGTAGCAGATGACCTGCACGCCACGAAGGTTAGCCCCGCGGAGGACCCAGTCGAACCCGACGTCCCACAGGAGCGGACCCAGAACCGACCCCTGCGGGACACCACACGAGACCGCTTTGTGTCCCCACCCCCCTCCGTTCGGGGAAGACCACAGCCCGCCCTGCGAGGTAATCCTCGATCAGGTTCCGGAGACCGGTGGGGACGCGGTGAAACCTTAACGACTCCAGGATCGTGCTCCAGGGGATCGTATTGAAGGCGTTGGATATGTCTATAGACACCGCCAACAACACGCCTCCCCGGGAGCACGCCCTGGTCGGAGAGGTCGCGGACGCGCTGGACCGCGTCCAAGGTCGAGCGACCCCTCCGGAACCCGTACTGAGAGTCGGCCAGATTTGGCCCGACATTTTCAAGGTGCCGCACGAGGCGACCGGCAACGACGCGCTCGAGAAGCTTGCCGGCCTCGCTCAGCACGACTATTGGGCGATACCCCGATGGCTGGTCTCTGGGGCGCCCCTCCTTGGGGATGAGGACCAACCGACCCGTCTTCCATTCTTCCGGGAACCTGCCCTCTCGGAGGCACCTGCTGAGCAGCCCTCGGAGGACAGGTCCCAGACCACCCTCAGTCTCAGTCAGTCTCAGTCAGTCATCTCTTCCTTGGCCTCCCGAATGGCGGCAGCCATCTCCTTCAGGGCACGTACGTATGTGCCCTTCAGGTTCCCAGACTTGGCCGCGATTGCTACGGCCAGCTTCGCGGACTCGTCTAGTCGGCGTTCGGGGTCGAGTGTTGGTTCCCCTAACCTAACCTAACCTAACCTAACCTAACCTAACCTAACCTAACCCAGTTCCCCCTCAGCTCTCGTGGCGGTCGGATCGTTTTGCGTGCGCTCCGCGTTTAAAAAATCGAACGAACGGGTTATTTTACGCAAAATATAAAGTATTATACATCAAAAGTTGCGCGTTCGCGAATACTATCCGTGTGTGAAAAAAGTGCGAAAATCGAACCACTCTGTGAGACACCAGGTCCAAAAAACGGATTCTAACCTGCAAATTAGATATTCCAGACGCAACGCTGCCTGATTTTCAGCGACAACTTATGTTTCTTGAACTGCAGTTCGAAGCGCACCAGGGGCAGCTACAATCAGGTGAAGTCTCGGATTTTTCCGGGTAAAACTCGCCGAGCCACAAAAGAAAAACCGAAAACCACGTGGCCACGTGCTCCCAGTTCCCGACGTCTTGGAGAAATTTTACCAACTCGAAATCGTGAACTATCTCGAGACACGTCAGTTGACACTTCGAACTTCGAAATCGGAGCACCCCCCTGGAAGTTGGAAGACTTTGAAGGCACTACGAACTTAGATCTCATCCAGAGCTGAAACAAGATCGATGACGTCACCTTTTCTGGACCCTTAGACATTGCCCACCACTTGGACAATAATTGTAAAAAATTTCAGGAATTTTTGACAGGTAGTTTTGGAGTAACAGAGGACAGAGAAAACCTGTGACGTCACGCAGAGCCGAAAGTACCTGTGACATCCTGCTCCCGGCAGCACCCTAAAGAAAACCTCCTACAAGGAAGGAAACTCCTCGGGACCAACCCCCTGAGACGCGAAGTTTCTGCACTAGAAGCTATTTGCAGAAAATTGTCAGCCACCTCCAGCTTTGGCAGCTTCCTGAGGGTGGTGTGGGCCACGGAGGACCTCCGGACAGGCGGGACATCAGGGACCGGTTCACCTCCTGTGGAACAAAATTTTTAGATTGTAAGTAGGACTAAGGATAGATTTTATATAGAATTTAAGGTGGAACAAGGGTACCGGCCGGCATTACCGCTTAAGTTTGTACACCCCCCTGGAGCCTCAGGGGAGCGAGATATCGCAAAAATAACAAAAAATCGGTTGTCTTGGGGACAAGCGATCATAGGGTCGACTAACATATTGGCACCCCAAAAAACCACCCCCGACGAGATTTTTTGGAAAAACGGGAAAAATTTCGGTTTTCCCGATTTCCAAAGCAGAAAACAAGGGACTTGACGGTAAATTTGGGCCGCGACCGATACCCCAGTATTTTTCCCCGTCTCGATGTCTCGTTCCTAAGGTCAAAACCAGGCAAACGAAGTTAGCAAAAAACTACCCCTAAGTTTGAGGGCGAATAAAAAATCGACCGAGTGACCTATCCCTTTGTGATCTCGGGACCGGACGGCCCAATCAAAATACTGCAGCCCGGTACTTTTCCCGGCGAAATCGGAAAATTGGGAAGAACTTAACAGGTTGTTTAAAATACTTCTTCAAGCAGATCGACGGCAAAGAGATAAAGTTGTTTAGGTATTTAAAAATTCCAAAAATACCTCATATCTCGTAAACCGTGCGTCCTAGCCCAAAAATAACGAAAAATTTCCACCCCCCTCCCTAACCCACCCCCTCCGCTCCGCAAACCCTAACCCTTAAACCTCCCCTCCCCCCGCACCCAACCCCTAGGGTCCCAACCCCCTACCCCTAAAATTGACTTTTGTCCATTATTACTTGGACTCTGAAAAATTTTTAGTAGCAAATTTATAATTATAAAATATTAAAAAATTATTGACTATTATTTTGGCATACTCATAAATAGGTAGTATAAGGACACTTTAGGGGTAGCAACCCCCAAATTAAATAAACCGCCTTATCTCGCGAACGGGAAGAGCTACAGTAACGGGGTTTTTTGCATGCAATAGGGCTTAGTCTGGAGCAGTTTTTTGGATAGAGGTGGAGACTCTACGTAGAGTCGAAACTTAAAACTTTACATTATACGATCGAAATCGAATTGACTGACCGTGTATCTTTTAAGTTGTAAAAATACCTACCTAGTTACATTCTCATACTGACTCTAGGTAGAGTAAAATTTTGTGCACTTCATTAACAAAAATTTTTACATACATTCCTACACACACACACACACACACACACACACAAGCATATAAATAAAAAACCTTCTTACCGACACTCGACGAGTCTAGAACTCGTATAGCCTGACGGAATCTGTAACAAAAAAACAAAAAACAGAGATATAATTTTTTATTTATTTTATTTTGCTTATTTGTACCGTCCCTTATATAACTTATACAAACCTTTTGTGACGTCCTGTTTAGGTAATTATATTACGTGATATTGACGCGTCCTCACTGCAAGGAAAATAAAAATAAAATTAACGATGTACGCAAATATTAGAACCCCAGTGACCAAAAATCTAAACTCTCCACCGAAAAACGCAGAACATGCTGGATCATCCAATACAGATGACCCAAATATTACAAGAAGCGTAAGACGAAGTGTGGGAGAATGGGAATCAGCCAAGGCCGACCAAGCCATAAAATTGAGAACACCAACATCTCCCACAAAAAAGCCATCTGAAGCCCCCCAAAAACAAAAAATACAAGGCTTTCCAAGCAAGACTGCGGAAGCTAGAGCCTGTCTTAGTAAGGCCAAATTAAATCTTGAAAATTCGAGAAATTTGAAGACAGACATAAAAATGGCAGTCTTACAAGCAATAGGAAGGCTTTATGAGCTTGTAAAAGAGGTGGAAGGAAAAGCTACAAGGGGGCAGAAAGTAGAGGAAAAGGGAATGCATAAAGAGAAAGAAGCAGAGACCAAGGAAAAGGATAAAGGTCAGGATGAGACCTTAAATGCATTAAAGAAAAAACTGGAAGAAAATTGCAGTCTCCTAAGAGAAAACTCCGAGAAGATGGAAGAGCTGAAACAAATATTCAGGACTCAAAAAGCGACTTATGCGGATGTGGTGGTATCACAGCCGGGGAGGCAACCCCCAAAATCCACCACATTACATTCAATAATGGTCTCATCTAAAGACGAAAATGAAACAGGCGATGGTATTCTCACGGAACTCCGAAAAACAGCTAGTGAAGATGAAGGGTGGGTGAGAGTGGAAAGAGTGAGGAAGATTAAAGACAGGAAAGTTATAATGAGTTATAGAACAGAAGAAGAGAGAACAAAGGCAACACAAAGATTAAAAAAGTCAGAGGGGGAACTCGTCGTTGAAGAGATAAAAAATAAGGATCCCTTATTGATACTCTATAATGTTTTAAAGATGCATTCCGACGAGGACCTCCAAAAAGCCTTAAGAAGTAAAAATAAAGACCTCTTCCGTAACCTCAACAAAGAGGATGACAGGATAGAGGTAAAATATAAAAAGAGTGCCCGTAACCCTCACACCCACCACGTAGTGCTAAAAGTGTCCCCAACCATCTGGAACCGAGCCCTGAGCATGGGGTCGCTGCACATTGATATACAACCAGTTAGAGTGGCGGACCAAACGCCACTGGTGTAGTGTACCCTTTGTCTGGGGTTCGGACATAGCAGAAAATTCTGCAAAGAAGCTTTACCAAGCTGCAGCCATTGCGGCGGACCACACATGAGGGCCGACTGTCCGGACAGACTGACAGGCATAGAGCCTACCTGCTGTAACTGCCGGAAGGCAAATATGACAACCACAGCACACAACGCTTTTAGTAGGGAGTGCCCCGTAATGGCAAAATGGGACAATATAGCACGGCGAGCAGTGGAATACCACTGCTAAAGTTAGACCAAAGAATGGACCCCCATCACCCCCTTACAGAGTATTACAAGCAAACCTCCAAAGGAAAAAATTAGCAACCGCTGAGTTGGCCATTGAAGCCACTACTCGGAAAGCTGCAATAGCCTTAATTCAAGAGCCATACGTGGGCGGGGCAAGGAGTATGAAAGGATTCCGGGGCGTAAGGGTCTTCCAAAGCACTGCACAAGGAGATGGGACTGTCAAAGCTGCGATAGCTGTCTTTGATCACGACTTGGACGTGATACAGTACCCGCAACTCACCACCAATAACATCGTGGTGGTGGGGATCCGGACCAGGGCCTGGGAGATCACGCTGGTGTCCTATTACTTCGAGCCAGACAAGCCCATAAAGTCTTATCTTGAACAGATCAAAAGGGTAGAGAGAAAAACGGGACCCAAAAGGCTTATCTTTGGAGGTGACGCGAATGCCAAGAGCACCTGGTGGGGGAGTAAGGAAGATGATGCACGAGGAGAACAACTGATGGGGACTCTCGGAGAGTTGGGCCTACAGATTCTAAACGAGGGAGATGTCCCGACATTTGATACGATCAGAGGAGGTAAGAGGTACAAAAGCCGCGTGGATGTGACGTTCTGTACCGAAGACATGCTGGACCTGATAGACGGATGGCGAGTCGATGAAGACCTAGTGAGCTCGGACCACAACGGTATGGTATTCAATATTAGACTACAAAAATCAAAAAGCATCAAAATTGAAAGAACTACTAGGATATTTAACACTAAAAAAGCCAATTGGAGCCTATTTCATGAGAAGATGGCCCAATTACTGCTAGATAACAATATGACAACTTCGATAGATACAAAAGACAATAAAACAAAAGCAGAATCTGCAATCGATACATATACAAACATAATAACAAAAACTTGTGAACAATCAATTCCAAAAAAGACAAGCAGAGAAATACTTACCATACCGTGGTGGTCGGAGAAGCTCGCAGAGATGAGGAAGGAGACGAACACGATGAGACGCCGCATCAGGAACGCAGCGCAGGATCGAAGACAACACGTGGTTGATGAGTACCTGAAACAAAAAGAAAAATATGAGTCGGAAGTTAGAGAGGCCCAAGCCGGGAGCTGGAAGGAGTTCTGTGGGAAGCAGGATAGGGAAGGGGTCTGGGAGGGAATATATAGGGTGATGAGTAGAGCTCGGACAAGGGAGGAAGATTGCCCTTTAATAGATGTGGATGGAGCCCCGCTGGACCCTGAAAAGTCAGCAAAGCTCCTGGCAGAGACCTTCTACCCGGAGGACCGAGAGGAGGAGGATAATGATGAGCATGCCGAAATCAGAAGGAGGGCTAAAATAAGCGAAGGTGTGCATGATGAGCATGTACCCTCGTTTACTGTTAACGAACTCAAGCATGCTCTAAAAAGTTTTAACCCAAAGAAGGCACCAGGAGCAGACGGACTCACGTCCGACATATGCACTCATGCAGTAGACCTGGACCAAAAACTCTTTCTCGGCCTAATCAATAAGTGCTTAGAGCATAGATACTTTCCGAAAATCTGGAAAGCGGCAACAGTGGTGATACTGAGGAAGCCGGGAAAGGACTCGTACACTGAACCGAAGTCGCACAGGCCGATTGGTCTTTTGCCTGTACTGGGAAAGCTGTACGAGAAGATGCTGGTGGCCCGACTCAAGTACCATCTATTACCGAAGATGAGTACTCGCCAATTCGGCTTCATGCCCCAAAGGAGCACCGAGGACTCCCTCTATACACTAGTGCAACATGTAAAAGAGAAATTAAAGGAAAAACGCATTATTACCATAGTGTCATTGGATATAGAGGGAGCCTTCGATAGCGCGTGGTGGCCGGCCTTGGAGGTCCGATTGGCTGAGGAAAAGTGTCCGGAGTACTTGAGACGGGTCATCAGCAGCTATCTCAGCGATAGAAGAGTCTCAGTGCGCTACGCAGGCGCTGAATGTGAAAGGGCTACCAGCAGGGGTTGCGTGCAGGGATCCATCGGAGGCCCAATTTTGTGGAACTTGCTCCTCGACCCATTAATTCACCAACTTCAAGCCAGAGGTGAATATATACAAGCATTTGCCGATGATGTGGTCCTGGTGTTCGATGGAGACTCTGCACTGCAAATAGAAAGACAGGCAAACACCTCCCTCGAACATGTTCAAGCGTGGGGCGTCCGAAATAAGCTCAAATTCGCGCCGCACAAAACTTGTGCGATGACAATAACGCGGAGGCTTAAGTACGACACACCACGCTTGAACATGGGCGGAACGGAGATCGCCACCTATAAAGAACTCAAGATCTTGGGGCTCACTATCGACGATAAGCTCACATTCAACACACAGGTTAGGAATGTGTGTAAAAAAGCTATCGGGATGTATAAAATCCTCGCACGCACAGCCAGAGTTAGTTGGGGATTGAGTCCTGAGGTTATCAGGGTGATATATGTGGCGGTAGTAGAGCCTACGGTGCTGTACGCGGCTGCAGTGTGGCACGAATCAGTGTATAAGCTGGGGGTCCAAAAACAGCTAAATGTCATCCAAAGGGGCTTCGCTCAAAAGCTTTGTAAGGCATATCGCACGGTCTCCCTGAACTCGGCACTGTTAATGGCTGGGATACTCCCTTTGGATCTCCGAGTTCGAGAGGCAGCCTCTCTATTTGAGGCCAAGAAGGGAGTATGCCAGTCATGGCTTGGGGACAGAGAGATCGAGCGAATGTCATCAGCGATGGATGCCCCTCATCCCGCAGAGCAACAGAGTCTGGAGTTTGGCAATCTGGTAGACGAGGAACAATACAACAATCTCAACCACCTTGACGTGAGAATTTTCACGGACGGGAGCAAGATTGAGGGCCGAGTCGGGGCCGCTTTATCCATTTGGGATGGTGAGGTCGAGATAAGGTCCCTCAAGCTTGCTCTCGCACCCTACTGTACCGTCTATCAGGCCGAACTCCTGGCTCTGAGCTATGCGGTTAAGGAAGCCCAGCTCCGAAACGGGTCTACTTTTGGAGTCTTTAGCGACAGCAAAGCGGCACTCCTCACAGTCATAAATCACGGTTCCCTCCATCCACTAGCCGTAGACATAAGAAAAATGTTAAAACAATGCGCACTGCAAAATAAGACCGTTGCCTTATACTGGATTAAGGCACACGCGGGATTGGAGGGAAACGAGCGAGCAGATCAACTCGCTAAGGAAGCTGCTCTGCTGTCGAAAAAGAGCCCAAATTACGACCTGTGCCCCGTTTCATACGTCAAGCGAATCATCCGGAGTGGTTCGCTTGACGAATGGAACAGGCGATATCGGGATAGCGACAGAGCATCAGTCACTAAAATGTTTTTTCCGGATGCAGTAGCGGCGTACAGCACTGTAAGAAAGATGAAGATAACTGGGCACATTACCCAGTTCACTACGGGGCACGGAGGGTTCTCCGAATACTTGGCTAGGTTCAAGTGTAAGGGGGACCCCTCGTGTGCCTGTGAACCTGGCATGCCGGAAACGGTTGAACACCTGCTGACCAGTTGTCCCATTTTTGGGAAGCAAAGGTTCGAGCTAGAAAACAAAATAAATATAACTGTAAATAAGGAAAATTTGTGTAAATTGATAGTTGAAAAGAATGTCAAGGAACTGTTTATAGATTATGCTGTAGAAATAGTAAAAGTAGTAAATAAGAAAAACAAAGAATAAAAATATGTTATCACAATATCGTGAGTATATTGTAGAGTAGCATTAATGGAAGAAGTTAAAATAAATAGTAGTTAAGTATAGCGTAAGATATAGTCAGTAAGAAAAATTGTAAGTAAATTATGATGTAGATTAAGAAATTGTAATAAAAGTAAACTGCCCATCCCAAAACATCGTAGACCCCAAGTTAAGTTTAGAATTAAAGTATGAATGAGAAGAACGAAAGTACGAGAGGGATAAATGATAGAACTGGAATGGTAATAGAGGACGGAATGCCTGAGAAGACCCTAGACTAAGCAACAAAAATGAAAGACCTTATGTCCAGCCTTCAAAGCTTTGCACCCTTGCAGAGATAAGTGACAAAATTATAAAAAAAAAAAAAAACCTAACCTAACCTAACCTAACCTAACCTAACCTAACCTAACCTAACCTAACCCAAACCTAACCCGAACCTAACCCAAACCTAACCCAAACCTAACCCAAACCTAACCCAAACCTAACCCAAACCTAACCCAAACCTAACCCAAACCTAACCCAAACCTAACCCAAACCTAACCCAAACCTAACCCAAACCTAACCCAAACCTAACCCAAACCTAACCCAAACCTAACCCAAACCTAACCTAACCTAACCTAAACCAAACCTAAACCTAACCCAAACCTAACCCAAACCTAACCCAAACCTAACCCAAACCTAACCCAAACCTAACCCAAACCTAACCCAAACCTAATCCAAACCTAACCCAAACCTAACCCAAACCTAACCCAAACCTAACCCAAACCTAACCCAAACCTACCCAAACCTAACCCAAACCTAACCCAAACCTAACCCAAACCTAACCCAAACCTAACCCAAACCTAATCTAAACCTAACCCGAATTTCAGTCAATTGTCACAATTTGTGACACATTTAAATCTTGGTGAACATCGGAAGCGGTATACAGTACATAATGATAATATAACAATATAAATAAGTAATACGGTAATATAGTAAAATTAATAATTGCAAACGGAACCCAATACTTTTAGACAATATAAAATTTTATCTTAAGCCGCAAAAAAATTATAAGACTTGCGACCAATGGAACGGCGCGACACGGTGCCGCGGTGGCGTGATACTTGTTCACATGTGAGCGCGCGGTGAGTCACGCGTCGCACCATCTGGTCTTGTTTTTGTCATTGCTTCTGATTTTATCGTGTTTTATTACATTCGTATTTTGACCGAACAAATATTGGACATAACATTTTTTCATTTTTCTTTTTTTTAGGATACAATAATATTAGTTTCTATTGCAGTTGTGAGTACATAATTGTATTCATTAAAATTTTACTATAACTAAAACGACGTTATATTATTGATTTATTCAATTTATCTCAAACTGTACAAGTATATACATATAACTTAAATAAGATTTTATTTCATATTTGACACAGACTCCCCTTTACAGGGTCTGGCCATCATAATATAAAAGGACAACTTTCCCCGACACATACACACCGTACTCATACACACTCACATAATTAAAATGTACCGTACACCCACGACTTCGGGCGCCTCCAAAAAGTCTACCACTCCCAGCCCTACCACAACCGCAGTGGCGCAGGATGCGGCAAGGACGTTCATCAAAAGACCAGACATCAAAAGAAGATCACTCGACAATATGGACATTTTTTAAAAGCAGCAACAGAATTACGCTGCACTGTCGAGTGAACAGTTCCTCCAAGAAATAATGAAGACTTTCGAGGGTATATCCTCGAAAGTCTATGAGTACCCTCAGATGAGGAGAGATATAAAGCAGTTCCTAGAGGTGCAGTCGGACAGGGGTATACGAGCGATTTTCGAGTTCAGTAGGCGCATTCAGAGTCCCGAAGCAGGGGCCCCAAAGATAAGGACACCTACAAATATCTCGTCGTCCGATGGCCAAGATGTCATCCTTAAGAATCTGGGAGAGGTGGAAAAAACACTGACCGAGAGACTAAACGAGATGGAACGAAGTCTAAAAACGGATATAATAAAATTGAACGACGAAAATGACGGCCGAGGCTCCAATATGATCGACAGGATCGACAAGACCAGAGCTGCCATAGACCAAACGACCGAGGAGGTCGAGAGTCGAACGCACGCTCTCTTCAGGGATCTGGTCGGTGGTATTGCCGATGAGGTCGTCGCAGCCAAACATGAACTCACGGAGGTCGCAAAAGGACTGGCATGTGAACTGAACCTAGCTTCAATCCCAGTCTTACGCCAGTGTCGCGGCAGCGAAACCCGTCCACCGTCCTGCACTTCACACGATGGCGGTCACCCTCGAAGGTAGTCAGGAGACTGCTGATGAGGTGCTCGCCAGGGTGAAAAGGGCGGTCGATGCCAGAGGCACTGGCCTCAAAATTAACAAGGTTCGTAAGGCTAAGAACCAGACAATTATACTGGGTACCAGACAATTACACCGAAGTAGAAATGAAGAAAGTTCAGGAAATAATAGAGAGTCGTGGGGACGGACTGATAGTAGCGCCTATGAAAAATAAAAACCCTCTCGTAGTCCTCAAGGATGTGTTCGTGGAAAGCGAAGATGATGACATCATTAAGGCACTCCACGTTCAGAACAAGGACATTTTCGTGGGCCTGCCTGAAGAGGACATGGAAATGGTGATTAAATTCAAAAAACGCACAAGAAATCCTAAGACAGCGCACATCATTCTTCAGGTGAAGCCTAAAGTGTGACAAAGGATGACGGAGGCTGGAGCCCTCTACCTGGACCTGCAAAGGATCAGAGTGGAGGATCAGTCTCCGCTCATCCAGTGCACTAGGTGCTTGGCATTCGGTCACGGTCGGAAATTTTGCTCCGAGAGTGCGGACAGGTGCAGCCACTGTGGAGGTCCACATCTACGTGAGACATGCGCAGATTACATCGCAGGCAACGAACCGCAGTGCTGTAACTGTTCGCGCTCTAAGCTGCGGAAAACCGACCATAATGCCTTCAGCGTCGAATGCCCCGTTCGCCGGAAATGGGATTACCTGGCTCGAGCAACAACGGCCTACGTCTGACTCACCACACACTCACACACTCCACATATAAAAGTGACACACCACAAATAACGATATGGAAATATATAGTGAATATATACAGACATACAAACACCAAACACGTACAGCAACCAAACAAAAAACCACGATTATAAATAAGTAAGCACAAGAAAGGTCAATAAATATATATAAGTTAGTATACATATATTATTACCAAAGTAACGCAGGATTTGAACAAAGACCAAGGAACTACATACATTAATGAGTCAAACAATAGCAATTATTAATAAGATACTATGCAACAGTAAGGAACGCTATACATATACGAAAATACAACTGAAGAGAAATGTATCAAATGATATAGGGAAAACAGAATAAGTATGTAATAAAATATACAGTTGAATAAGAAGCTAAAATGGAAATTTTAAAAATTAGATAATAATATTGAAATTGTCATAGTTATATTATAGAAGTACAGGTTAAAAATGTACAAGTGAAGATAAATAGAAATAAGATAAAAATAAAAATTGTCATAGTTAAGAAGAAGTAAATGTAAAAAATATACAAGGTAAGAAAATAGAAAAAAAATAAAAAAGATGCTATAGTTAAGTTGAAGTAAAGGTTAAAAATGTACAAGTTTAGAAAATAGGAATAAAATAAAAATGAAAATAGTTAAAGTTAAGTTAGACTAAGATTAAAATTGTTAAGCCTACAAAATAGATATAATATAACTATATTAAAATTGTAAAAATTACGAAGTAGAAAAGGTCTAAATAAAAAAATAAAAAAATAGAAATAAGTTCCAAACGATATTCTGTTTATAAATAAAGGAGCAAAACTTTATTTACCCGGAAAACAAAACACAGTAACAGATTAAGCTAGCGGGAGTCCCACCCGGCTAAGAAAGAAAGATGAGGAATGTAAGAAAGACACCGTATGAAGCACGCAAGTGCGAGAGGCATCGAAGAGAGAACTGGAGTGAATGAGTTAACTAGAATAATAAGGGCCCGGTGATAAACATGAACGGGGAAAAGCACAAAAAAAAAAACACCTAACCTAGCCATACGTTGCCACCATAGAGCCAACCGTATTGTACGCTGCCAGCGTCTGGGCGCTGGCCACAGCCAAGCTTATGGTCATTAAGCAGCTGACAACTCTTCAGCGTGGAATTGCGCAGAAATTGTGCAAAGCCTACCGCACGGTCTCCCTGAACTCGGCGCTGGTGCTCGCTGGAATACTCCCTCTTGACCTCCGAGTTCGTGAGGCGGCTTCACTGTACGAAGCCAAGAGGGGTGTTCCGTGGTCGGCCCTTGGGGACGGGGAGGTCGAGCGGATGGCTCCTGCAATCGAAGCCCCGGCCGAACACGAGGATTTTAATATCGTAAGCCTGGCGAATCAAGAGCAAATGGAAGAACACAACGGCTATGACGTGCATATATTCACGGACGGGAGCAAGATTGAGGGCAAAGTCGGAGCCGCACTATCCATATGGAGTCGCGAGGTAGAATCCAAAGCCCTCAAGCTTGCTCTACCAAAATACTGCACGGTTTACCAGGCTGAACTCCTGGCCATATGCAAGGCAACAAAGGAGATCCTCGGGCACAAGGCGTCCACGTTCGGGATATTCAGTGACTCCATGGCGGCCGTTCAAACTATCAAAAACCCCGGTTGCCCCCACCCCCTCGCTGTGGAAGCCAGAGATAATTTGAGATCCATATCTCTCCAGAACAAGCTAGTTACTTTGTTCTGGATTAAGGCTCACGTGGGGTTGGATGGTAACGAGAGAGCTGACCAACTAGCGAAGGAGGCTGCCCTGAAGTCAAAAAAGAGACCGGATTACGATCGATGCCCTGTTTCATTCGTCAAGCGTAGCATTCGTATGGCGACGCTTGACGAATGGAACCGCAGGTACAAAGCGGAAGAAACGGCGTCAACCACAAAACTGTTCCTCCCGGACGCGAAGGCGGCCTACAAAGTGGTGCGAAAATTTGTACCGACACAGTTGACAACACAAATCCTGACGGGGCACGGTGGATTTTCCGAGTACCTTAGTCGTTTTAAATGCACGGAGAGTCCATCGTGCGTCTGCGACCCAGTGCAAGCAGAAACCATACAACACTTGCTTTTGGAATGCCCGATCCATGCAATGGAGAGGCTCGAATTCGAGCAAAGGGTACAACAAAACCTGGCACTGGAGACGATTCAGGAGCTAATTTGGGAGAATTATAGTAAACTATTTATGAGATATTGTCAAAAATTATAGAAAAAGTAATAATTAGAAATAAATTAGCCTAAGCAAGTTATTTTAACATAATATAATGTATGTCGGCGCAAATATGACTATTTACCTACTGATCATCAACTAATTACTCTGTGATAAGAAATTGATGTTAAACAGTTCCTTTTATTGTAATTTCAATACTTTAAAACGTGTTTGAAAAACGTGTAAACCCGCTCACGTGTTTGAAAAACGTGTAAACACGCTCACGTGTTTAAAACGCGTCAGCACGCTCACGGGTACGAAGCCCCATAAATACGGCCGTGCTGTCTAGCACTGATTGATTCGTGTACGAGCCGTTGTACTGTACGGATATCTCTGTAACGTTGTTATGCTTCTCGTGCAATATACGAAGTTCTCGTGAAGTTCTCGTGAAGTTTTGTTTCGGAAACCCAAACATGAGTCATTCGTCAACAAATTAATGACCGTGACGTCGCAAGGCTGACGTCACACTTTTTACAAACATTACGGACGTCCCTACTCCGTCATCAGAAGCGGGATCACACGCCGCCTCCGCTCAGCAACAACCTGGTGACCAGATAACCGTATCGGCGGATAATGACTACCCTCCAGCATCAGCCGATAAGCCTGTACAGTCTGCTTCACAAACCAGCATGGTCGAGCGACGGAATCAACAATCAACTGATCAATGAATACAAAAGATAAGTTTTTATTTTTGATTACTAAAATTTCACCACAAAATTCATCTGAAGACCATGATATCCTTACACAACGAACAACACCTTACACATTCTTATCCCACCTTCAATACATCTACGAGAACCTCCGAGAAATCTACGAGAACCTCCGAGAAATCTACGAAAACCTCCGAGAACCCTACAATAAAATCGCATTAATAGTCTCAAACTTACATAGTTACAAGTAACGCAAGTATAACAGATGCGCTACTCAGAGAAACTTTTTATTCCTGCAGATCAATGGGAATCAAAGAAAACCTACGAGAATCAACGAGGCTGGTGCAGAGCGTGCACCGCCCAAGTGGGATCACATGCCGCCTCCGCTGAGCAACAACCTGGAGACCAGATAACCGTATCGGCGGAAGAAGACTACCCACCAGCATCAGCTGATGAACCTCTACCATCTACTTCACAAAGCAGGATGGTCGAACAACAAAATCAACAATCAGCATAAGGATAAGTTTTTATTTTTGATTAATAAAATTACGCCACCACATGAGTACCACAGTGTACGTCCACTACATAGTACCACAGTGTACGTTCACTACATAAGTACCACAGTGTACGTCACAATATAAAACTACACAAAATAAGTTACTTTCAAAGTAACATAAAAAGATACACAGATACCAATCTCAGAAACAGACATTCCATTGTTTCAGATGGACTCCAAGAATTCTCTGGTGATACACCATACATGGGCGGCTGGTGCAGAGCGCGCACCGCCTGTCAGTATGGCCGTGTCGGCGCAAATATGACTATTTACCTACTGATCATCAACTAATTACTCTGTGATAAGAAATTGATGTTAAACAGTTCCTTTTATTGTAATTTCAATACTTTAAAACGTGTTTGAAAAACGTGTAAACCCGCTCACGTGTTTGAAAAACGTGTAAACACGCTCACGTGTTTAAAACGCGTCAGCACGCTCACGGGTACGAAGCCCCATAAATACGGCCGTGCTGTCTAGCACTGATTGATTCGTGTACGAGCCGTTGTATTGTACGGATATCTCTGTAACGTTGTTATGCTTCTCGTGCAATATACGAAGTTCTCGTGAAGTTTTGTTTCGGAAACCCAAACATGAGTCATTCGTCAACAAATTAATGACCGTGACGTCGCAAGGCTGACGTCACACTTTTTACAAACATTACGGACGTCCCTACTCCGTCATGTATATATTAAGATTAACATAAAAATATAAAGAAAAGTAGATATTATAGTTAAGAAAATGTAAAAATTATTATAAGATAAATAAGTATAAAACAAAGGCAGAAACCAAAGTGACACCCTGTATTGTCGTCTGTGTTTTTTATGTGTCTAATGTAAATATCAACCTGCCCCCGTATCCTTAAGAAAATAGATTATAGTAATTAGCGTAGCTAGTATAACGTAGCTGGGAATCCCACCCGGAAAAAGCAGCGAAAGGTGGTGAATGAGAGAAAGATAGTATGAAGCATGAAAGTGCGAGAAGAATACTTGTGAGAACTGGCATGAAAGAAAACTCGCTAAAATAGGCTCCGATTATGTTGGAGGTAGACAGTATAAAAAAAAAACCTAACCTAACCACATACGAAAAAATGTTGATGTCACGCTTGAAATAGCATCTGATTCCAAGGACAAGCACAAGGCAGTTCGGGTTCATGCCACAAAGGAGCACCGAGGACTCCCTCTATATCATGATGCAACATATTCGGAACAAACTCAGAGAAAAGAAAATAGTAACGTTGGTATCACTAGATATAGAGGGAGCCTTTGATTGCGCCTGGTAGGCTGCCATCAGAGTCCGATTAGCCCAGGAAAACTGTCCATTGAATCTGCGGAAAGTAATGGACTAATCTTACGGATAGAAAAGTCCGAGTCAGATACGCAGGGGAAGAGTACAGCGTGAGTACCAGCAAAGGCTGTGTGCAAGGCTCAATCGGTGGTCCTGTGTTGTGGAACCTCTTGTTGGACCCACTCCTGAAAAGTCTGGTACACCCAAAGAGTGTACTGTCAGGCATTCGCAAACGATGTTGTCCTTGTTTTCGACGGTGGCACGGCTCTAGAAATCGAAAACCGGGCCAATGCGGCTCTCGAACATGTTCAGAAATGGGGTATCAGTAACAAATTGAAGTTCGCACCTCAAAAAACTAAGGCTATGGTCATAACAAGAAGACTAAAATATGATATCCCACGGCTGAACATGGGCGGGACAGCCATTCCCATGTCAGAAGACATTAAAATTCTAGGGGTGACCGTCGACAGCAAGTTGACATTTAACGCGCATATCTCGAATGTTTGCAGAAGAGCGATTGAGGTTTACAAAAACAACTAGCCAGAGCAGCCAAAGCAAGTTGGGGTCTACACCCCGAGGTAATTAAATTAATATATACCGCCACCATAGAGCCCATAGTCCTGTACGCAGCCAGTGTATGGGCACCGGCAGTCACCAAATTGGGCGTAATTGGCTGTGCAGAGGGGAATTGCACAAAAGGTATGTAAAGCGTATCGCACTGTGTCTCTCAATTCAGCTCTGATCCTGGCGGGTATACTCCCCCTAGACCTCCGAATTCGTGAGGCCGCGTCACTATACGAAGCCAAGAAGGGACAACCGCTGCCGGGACTGGCTGACGCAGAGATATAGAGCAAATGACGCCTTTTTCAAAGATGCCACACCCCGTGGAACGTGCGAATCTACAGATAGTCTGCTTGGAGGACCAAGAACAAGTCGACAATAACAGCGACTACAACGAATGCATCTTTACAGACGGGAGCAAAATCGGAGGCAAAGTGGGCGCCGCGCTGTCGATTTGGAAAGGGGACACCGAGACCAAGACCCGCAAACTTGCAAGAAACAGTATGAAGTATGAAAGTGCAAGAGGCATAAAAGAGAGAACTCGAGAGACTGAAAAAGACCCGGTGATATCACGATCGGGGAAAGGCTATTAAAAAAAAAACTTTTTTTTTTTTTTTTTTTTCGGGCCGGAGGCCGAACCTCCTACCAGGTCCCCGCGTCTAAGGGGCGCGCGGGGTATGTGAGACTCAACGATCTGCAGGTGTTGAGAGCAGATCGCGGGCCCAAGGATTTTAGGGCCCACCCACTAAACGACTCCCCTGCACTCTTACACCCGACGTCCGATCTCCGTCCGGGGTCAGAACCCGTTCAGAGTAGGGGGGTTCCCGCGGTCAACACTACAACCAGGCACGCGGCGCCACCCCGAGGACGCCCGACCGACGGGTCGTCGAGGCGATAGTCGACGAGCAACGACGTCGGTCTCCGCGGTACGGCGGCCCTACCAGGCCGCCCGGGCGGTGCCGCTGGTGTTCTGGTGTAACCTAACCTAACATCAACAAACCCAAATTTGTACAGAAGAAATAAAAAATATTATGGAAAATAAAAAAGTAAGAGACAATTTCATCAAGTATTGTAAAGATATTGTTAGTAAATTTATAAGTAAAAATCAATAATAGACACATATGATTACGTATATCATAAGTATATATTAACATATGGTAAGAAACAGTAATATAATGTAAGATAGATAAGATACGCAAATAAGAATGTAAAAAAACTGTAAAAATTAGATATTAACAATTAGTAATAGTATATAAGACACGAAAATAGAAAAGTAAATAAACTTAAAAAACTTAGATAATAAGCAACTTAGATAATAGTAATAGTGTAAGTAATAAATCTTTAAAGATAGACTGATAGCTATAACTCACATAATAAAACTAAAGAACTTGAAATTATTAAACCTGTACAAAATATAGTGTAGACAAAATAGGCCAAAATCCCACCGGCATTAATGTGAACGTAGTGCGTGGATATGACGTATTGGGTATAGATGCGGAAGGATGACTGATAGAACTAGAATGAATGAGGTACAACAGGTCTCCAATTAATTTTGAGGAGAGATTAGTAAACAAAAAAAAAACTTCAACAAACCGTAACAACTACACTAGAAAATCTAAATCTAATGTAGTTGTTACGGCGCAGAGACGTTCCGGACAACAGTACACAAGACCCGGGACATTTGTCTAAGAGTCTGGCCCCCTGTGTTTACTTCCAGTCCTGTCCTGCCCCTCGGGGTTAGGTGGGACCGAAGCCAAAACCGATTTGCTAATTATTAGCCCCGTAAGGGAACGGTAGTGTCGGGACCTAGTCGGGATCGGTAAGTAGTGCATAGTTGTATATAATAGTATATTAGTGTATTATATTAGCCCGTAATTTTGTATTTACTCTCAGTTTTTAAAAACAATAAAGTCCGTAAGTTTCCTCAAAACCTCTTGCTATAGTAGTGACGTGATTCCGACAACCAATAGGAAGCTTTGTTCTTCCTACAAAATTTCATTACAATAAAGACAACATTTTTTTAGATCTACCCTCAATTGCCTTAATATTGTTTGTCCATGTCTTTAATTGTAAATATTTTTAGCTTATCGATAGTTGCAGTATCGCTCTGAAGTTTGCTAGTCTTGCTTAACTTTAAGTTTAGCTTATAGTTGAAGTTTGTACATTTGTTTCCTCTTCCCCTTCTTTGTGTTTGTGCTTTAATATAATATAAGACAATAAACTGAAAGTGTTTTTAAAAACTGTGCGGGTGGTTTAATTTGACTAACACTTCACATATTCATTTATGTTAATAGATCGTAGTTGGTAGTTATTTTTATTTACTTTTTATTTCTTTACCTTTTTGTCGCCGTCTTTGACTAATGCTGCGGCTTTTTTTTAAGTTTGGATCAAATGTTTTTATTATTATTAAATTAGGTACTAAGTTTGTTGTTTAAGTACATAATTATAAATAGGATAACCGTTCTTTATCGACCCAGGAATACTGTTATTCCATAAGGGACGATAACGTGACTTTGAATAAACTAAATAAACTATTAGCTAAACATAATTATTCGATCAATATTAATCCTTAATACAACTAAATACGATAGTCACTTACTTTAATCATTTAATTTATAATTTAACAGTTAATTTCGACAAACTTCTAATTAAATAGTTTGCTTCAATTTTATTTTGTTATTTCGACCTGCTAGCGAGACTCGAGACTGCTGGCGGGTCACAGACGTAGACTATAAAGGTGAAGACTGACGGTGGGGGTGGTAGTATTAGTATTAACAAGTAGTCAAGTAACATTAGTCGAATAGAACATTCAAACTGAATTTTTTTTTATTGGTTTATATCTTATTTGTAAGTTGTTTTTATTTATGTTGTTTCTCCAATTGCCACTGCCAAGGTCGACTGCTGCAACTATTGATCATTGCATCTCTTAACTTGCTCCAGCTCTGCAACTGGACCGACTGGAGCCTGATGACAAACACAACCTGTTAATAATTTAGCAGCAACATCATGTCTGGGGGGTCATCTCCCCCCATCATCAGCACGCCCGGTCCGTCCCGCAAGGGACGCCAAGCGATGGCGGGAATTTTCGCCCATCGCTCTCAACCCATCGGCCCGGAATTGGACTCCGGAAAGGACGACCGGCCCGGGCCTTCGGTCGCGGCCCAGGGGGCTTCAAGGATTCGCCCGGAGGAAGATTCGCCTCCCCCGTCGACGGATCGCTCTGGGCCTCCTCGCCCGCAGAAGAAGGCCAGGTCCGAGTCCGGCCGGAGTTCTTCCGAGGCGACGGACAAACGCCCTCGCATAGGACCTTCGTCCAAATCTATAATAGAGGACGACGAGGGCGAGGATAGTGAGGTGACATCCTCTCACCACGAATCGTCGTCAGAATCAGAAACCAACTCGGACACCAATTCAGACAACACCTCCAGTTCTTCCTCTTCAAGGGTGGAGTCCCTACCCCCTCCCAAGCCAACTCCTAAGCCGAGGAAGCGTATAGGGTCGGCGAAAGTCCACGCAGCCAAGCAGCTGCGTACGCCTCCTCGGTCTCCCTCTCCTGCCATCTCCCCTATTCCGACAGATAGGCCACTAGGTGCATGGTTACCTAGGCAGGTGGTGGCAGGCTGCATGGTGGACAACCTAGAATCAACTAGGTATATGGACCTCGAGCCATGCGTTCCAAATCCCAAACCCAATTTTACTCCCAATCCCTCTCCAGTCCCCTCCACCTCGTACGCGACCGTAACAGCCACGCGTCCTGTGCACACACAAACAACACTCAAACCCAATTTACACACCCAACACAGCACCCCTGCTCCAAGCAAGCTGCGCGCTGAGGAAGACCCCCGCCGCCACCCACCTATTATGGTGGAAATGCTCCCTAATTGGTCCCGTCATATGGCGGTCATCAGGGAGCGCCTGGGGAGGGTACCCTCAGTACGTCCGTTTGGAACAGGCTTCAGATTTCTGCCGGCGTCGGCAGAAGAGTACCGAGTGGTCCAAGCCTACCTTGCCAGGGCCTCCTCCGCGGACAGTGCCATTAAATGGTATTGTTACGCGTTGGAGGAGTACATCCCGACGAGGGTGGCTATTCGCGGACTAGCCGCCGACACCGACGCGGCAGAGATCACAAACTCTCTGAAGGAGCTGAGGTTTCCGGCTCGCTACGCCCGATGCATACGGGCCAAGAGAGGAAGGCCGGGGTGGATGTTTTACGTTACCCTCGACCACCTCTCCAAGGAAGGCCTCACCCGCTTATACGCAGTAGAAGAATTTTGCAGCGAGGTAGACCCCCTATTTATGGCAACCCACGCGCGCTCGTCTGCTACTGTGATAAATTCGAGGCGCGGTGGGTGTCTATTGTTCTCTTGGCCGCCTCGCTCGCTCTATTGTTTGCCCAGTCGCTCTATTAGTACTCGCTCTATTGTGACTCGCTCTCGCGTTCCCACGCCAAAACAAAGACCACGAGGACCAATCTTTATTTTCAAACAAAATATAATATTTACAAATTTACTTATTTCTACGTTTTAGCCTACAACATATTTGTTTTCACCGTTCCTATTCTAATTTCCCTGTCCTTTGCGAACATATTTCTATTGATTTACAACTATTTTTAACATATATATTTATTTGGACATTCTCTATCTCTATTTATTCTTAAAACTATTTCAACGTATATTTTCTATCTATTTCTTATTATTTATGTCCGTCGCGAACAATGCCTTTGTAAAATTTTTCCCACTCATTACTTATATCTGGTGGAACAGACTGGTCCCAATCCAGTTTATGTTTCCACAATTTTTGCAGCAACATTTTAGGTTGTATGATGAAAGGAGTTAATAAACCCAAGGGGTCAAGAATCTTGAATTTATCTTTTAAATTAAATCTTGTATTTTTTATAGGAAAATGAAATGTATCATTTGTCGGACTCCATCCCAAGCCCAGAGTGCTCGGCGATTCACTTATCAATAAGTTTTGTTGAATATTTGCGTCTGAGTCCACGAAAAGTTTTTCGAGTTACTCTTGAATTTACGGAGATTAAAACAACCGGTTCTCAATGCACGAGTAACTTCGCTCTGAATGTACCTTAACTGCTGTTCGTCGTCGGCCCCTGTGATAAGGTCGTCGACGTAAAAGTCATGTTTTATTATAGTTTTTATAAGTGAATCGTCATGCTCCTCCCCTAACTGAACTAAGCAGCGCGTGCTCAGATAACTTGCGCTCGCGGTGCCGTATGTCAAAGTGTTCAACCGTAACGTTTTTATGTGCTCAGACTCATTGTCCCGCCATACAATAAGCTGCAAATCTCGGTCGGTTTCATCTATAATAGCCGGCAAACTTCTTGAGCATTTGTTGACGTAGTGGGGGTAAGTTCGCGCATGGTACACTCACGTGCAAACATTACTTACTCTGCGTCATACTGCTATTAAATTATTAAAATCAACATATGTATTTATTTATTATATATTTATTAAAACATCAACAAAACATATAGGTTAATAATTGTAATAATTTAATCTTGGGGTAAAATAGATATTCCTTCTATTAAGTCAAAACTAGAGCTGTGGCCAGGTCTTGGTTCAGTTGAAGCGAAGCTGGTATTTGTAATTTTTTTTTCGTTATCATAATCTTGACCATCATCATCATCACTGTTTTCATCACCCGAGTCGCTATCATCGTGACGAGTCGACATAGGGCTCATCGGCGTAGTTTACAACTCGGTCGATTCGGTTTTTTTTTTGTCTATAATTAATTCTTTTTTGAAGATATTCGATTCGTAGTAATCGAATGTTACTTTTTTCAATTACCAGCTTCCGATTATTTTCTGTTCTTTTTTTCCATCTGAAGCCTAGCTCTTTCATAATTCGTCGTAAGCTTCATTCCGAGCCATTAAAATTTATATCTTTAAATTTTTCGAAATTATGGTACGGAGTTTCGCTGCTTGTTATGTAGTTATTATGATTACATCTTTTTATTACAGATTAAACGAAACTATCCATTCCGGTAATTTTCTTCTTCCCTGATCCGAAACATGGCGAGCAAGCCAGAGCCTTTAGCTTCGTTAATAATGCACCTAACAGTACTCACTGATTGTTTTGTTGCTTCCGAAGTCTGTTTTAATTTTTCCATATCATTCTTCCCCTGTTTTATAATGAAGCAATATACGTCGTACACAAATTTTCTACCCTTTCTTTTGAATACTACACCAGTTTGTCACGGCATAGTGTATGTTTTATAAAAAATCAACAAACACTCAACAAATAGCAATGGCAACAAAGTCAACAAGCAATTATAACAAATAACTTAACGATTAATAACGATAGACTTTTCACTGTACGCAAGCGTACTTTTGGGAGCAAGCGGAATGAAGGCGCGGTGCGGGACGCAAGGTTCGACTGATCTACCAATAACGCGGTCGATACGATTTCGCCTGCCGTCGCGCCTCACCCTCACCACCAAAGTGATCTAAAATTCGGTTCTGCGCAGTCAAGGTCATTTACTCAAGAAGTTTGCCGGTTACTATACCTGAACTTGTCTATACATTTTCTCGATGTCGTCAGTTAATATATTTTTGTAATGATGCGCTCGAATTAATATGCTAAACAATGAGTCTTGAACGTTAGGCCCCACCATCGAGATATCATTTAGAGAATATCCTGATGAAGATTTCTCCGAGCCATTAAACACGATGCGAAGCTTGATGGATTCGCTGTCTTGTTTTAGAACAGCATGGTGACAGAGAAAGTAGGAAGGGACAGGCCTTGTTATGGTAGATTGAGACAGATGTCCGAGTGCGGAGTACTCATTTATGAAACTTGAGTATTCTGAACATAATGTAGGATTCCGCCTGAACCTTTTTTCTAGACTGAACAATCGTCTTTTGGCTAGCCCGTAAGTATCGCCTAAGCAATCTGGGGAAGACGATAAGGGCAATTTAACGCAAAAGCGGCCATCTTCCAGTCTCTTAGTATTTTGTAAAAAGTGCCTTTCACAAAATTAATCATTCTCGGATTCAGTTTTGGCGAATGAAACCTCTTCCAGTTTCCAAAACATTTCTAACGAGCTATGTGTTTCGTCTGACGTCATCGTGGCGCGATCACAGTTAGCAGCACTGGCAACAGTAAGTGAGTCCATTACCGGTCCGGACTCCAACCGTCCTAATTTAGAACTGCGTAATTTAGGAACTCTAGGACCAAGACATTTTTGCTCGTTTCCTAAAACATCCCAAAAAAAATATGAGCCCATCAACATGTCAACAGACGCTGGCTTATGATGGATGTCGTCAGGTATTATTAATTTATTAAAATTGATCTATGATCTCGGTAAATTACTAGTTATCTCATTTAAGACATAACAAAACAACAATACATTGAAGTCTGTATTTCGTGACTTTAATTGAACGTCACATTTTTCGACAACCCTATCTGAACAATTATTGCCAATCCCTATGACCTTGAGCAAGACTATAGGACAAAAAAAAAAAAAAAAAAAAAAAAAAAAAAAAAAAAAAAAAAAAAAAAAAAAAAAAAAAAAAAAAAAAAAAAAAAAAAAAAAAAAAAACTTTCATTTGAGAAATTTACGGCAGTTATTTACGGCAGCTTCAGTACGACACTCCGCACTTTAGCATGGGTGGGATCGACCACGGTGGAGGAGATCAAGATCCTGGGCCTAACGGTAGACTGCGGCCTTACGTTCAACGTTCACACTGCAAATGTGTGCAGGAAGGCGTTGGGCATATACAAGCAGCTGTCGAAAGCCGCCAGGGTAAATTGGGGCCTACACCCCGAAATAATTAAGATCATATACAACTCGACAGTGGAGCCTATCATCGCCTACGCAGCCAGTGCATGAGCCCCAGCCACCCATAAGGTAAGAACCAAAAAAGAGTTGAATACAGTACAACATCTCTTTGCACAAAAAATATGTAAAGGGCGGTCTCCCTCAGCGCAGCCTTAGTATTGGCCGGAATGCTACCACTAAATATAAGAATAACAGAAAATGCCGCCCTGTATAAAGCGAGAAGAAAGGGAAAATTCCGCCACTTACCGGAGGATAGACAGGTGGAAAGGAAAGCTCCATATACGACGAGGCCGCATCCGTCAGAAGACCATCAGATACCGGTGGCACATATCACCAGTGAAGAGGAGGTGGCAGCACAGGTGGACGGTGTAGTACAAATATATACGGATGGCAGCAAAATTGAAGGCAAGGTAGGAGCCTGGATATCCATACGGATAGACGGAGCCGAAACCACGGCCAAAAAATTTAAACTGTCATCCTACTGCAGAGGTGGCGGCCAGTTGTACCAGAATAAAGTACGCTATTATGAGCGATTCTCGCGCAGCTGTTGATACAATAGTTAACAGTGAACTGCTGCATCCGCTAGCAGTGGAGGCCAGACAATATCTGCGCCAAGCTAGGCTGGGGGGCAAGAGTGTCACACTGCATTGGGTCAAAGCACATGTCAAGGCAACGAAAGGGCCGATGCCCTTGCAAAGGAAGCCGCTCTTAGAGGCCGAACCGAGCACTATGACAGATACCCAATGTCATTCGTAAAGAGAATAATCCGAGCGGAGTCTCTTGGCGAGTGGAACCGGCGGTATCGTGAAGCAGTAATGCGTTTCGGTTTGAAGGGTGGGGCAGCCGTTGTAACTATACTGAGACCTTAGAACTTATATCTCAAGGTAGGTGGCGCACTTACGTTGTGGATGTCTATGGGCTCCAGTAACCACTTAACACCAGGTGGGCTGTGAGGGGCTGTAACACAATTGACAATTGAAATTTTTATTGACTAAATTAAATAAATCAATTATAAAATTATTATTATTGAAATTATTATCGGACTTGCTAATAATATTGTTATTGTCACTATTTATTAATCAATTTATTTATATACTTATTTATAAAAATATTGTTATTAGTAATTATTATTATTGGTCACGCGCGGATTTAGTAATGGGATGCTAATGAATTATTGGGATGGCGCCACCTTTGGAGTTTGTCAGTTACTAATTACCGCGAGCGTAATTTAATCCAAAGCGTGGTGTTAGCTCCCGATCGATAACGCTTCACCGCTAGCTGCCTAGATGGCGGCACATGTACCGTAGTGCATGTAGTGCTTGTGCTTACGAAAAGCTACGTGAGCTTCGCCCCCCTCCCGCCGCCCGCGTGCTTCCATCGCCGAAGCCCGCACCACAGTCACTGGCAAGGTCTACAGGTGAGTGCAAGTTCTTTTAATTTATTGCCATTTTATTGCTGCTTCCGTGTAATCATTCGCCCGCCCGCTCGCTTATGTGTATTTAATTTATATCTTTAGTTTGATTACTAGCTTTTGTTTACCGCTATATAGTTTTACCGCTCCGCTAATTATAAGTGACAAACATTTGTCACATACCGCTTAGGACGGCTATTTACACGCCTTTCTACAACCCCGCTATATATGCTCCCGCCGCAGGAGGGCTATTTACACGCCCCCTTGCTACCCCATAGTTTGGTCCTGCGAGCCTGGATTAGATCCAGCTTAAATTTTAATTAAAATTAGAATTAATTTATGATTACCCCCATTCGTCATTTTGTTACAGTATTGTATTGTATGTAAAAGTTAATTACATTCATCGCTATTAGTAATAACTCGTAACCGCATATTTAATTACATTTATTAACGTAGTTCATTTAGTGTTATTTTTTAGTCAGTTATTTCATAACTTCATTATGGAAAATAGACAACTAAAGAAACTTATCGCGAAGAATAATTTAGTATTTGCACAAATTAATGATTTATATAATAAATCAAAAAATATTTCGGAGTTTGATTCGGAATTAATTGAAACTTTTCTTGCCGAATCAGAATCGATTGATGACATGCGTGTTAGATTTGAAAGCAATTTGGATGATATCAATGATTTAAATTTAAAGCAAAACCCCGAAGTTGAGCCTGAATACGCAGCTTTATCGTCTTTTGACACGTTATATAATTACGTAAGACGCGCTCGTAACAAAATTACAATTGGTGATTCGTCAAATGTAATGAGAACTACCGCCGCCATAAATGTAACATTGCCAACAATTTCACTTCCTTCCTTTGACGGACGCTCTCTTGAAGGATGGGAAACATTTTACCAGGCTTTTAAAGCTAACATTCACGATAACCCGCAACTGTCTGATGCGCAACGTGTGCAGTATTTAATGGGCAAATTAACACATAGTGCATTAAAGTTAACCGCTGGTATAATACCCACAGGTGAAACATGTAATATTATTTGGTCGAATCTAATTAGTAAATATCAGGATAAACGAGCTTTAGGATGTCATTATCTGAATAATATATTAGATTTAAAAAATTGTTCACCTACCGCAAATAGTTTAAATATGTATATTGAAAAAATTTCATCTTCGATTGCCGCTTTAAAACAATTAAATTTACTCGATTTAACTGATTTTATTTTATTACAATGCTCACTGAGAAGGTTGGATCCTCAAACGTTACATTCTTTTGAAGCATCGGTTCGTGGTATTGAAATACCCACAACTGAAATGTTTATTAAATTCATACAGGATCAGATTAAAATATTAGAACGCTCTGCACCGAAATGTAACATAGAGAAATCTAAAAATCACAAATCTTTTATTTCTAATAGTTATAATGACCCAGTCCGCACTGAAAGGGTTAACAAACCGGTTTCGTGCACAGGTAGATCCTTATCTACGTGCGATCTTTGCTCGAGCTCGCACCACACGCAGTTATATCGTTGTAATGAATTTAAAAATATGATTTCACCGCAAGCACGTTATGATTTTATTAAATCGAACAAGGGTTGCATAAATTGTTTAAGCTTATCGCATACATTAAAAGCATGTCAATCAAAGTTAACATGCAATAATTGTAAGAAATATCATCATACTTTATTGTGTTTTGGTAATAAACGGGCGAATCGAAAAAGTAAAAGCGTACCCAGTCCATCGGATGACTACGCTGATATGGACAGGCAGGTCAGTCGGTCGCAGGTACATGGAATTCCGAGTGATGCCGCGCGGCCCGATTACGGTCGGTCCCAGGTTCAATCTCAACCTGTTGTTCAGAGTTACGATCATCATGATGCCGCTTCGAATACTTGTTTACACTCTAACAGAACGATACAACAACAAAATAATACGACCGCTACCACGTTGACTCACAGTTCGGAAATAAAATCGAATAGTAATATTTTATTATCAACCGCTCAAATATACGCTCACTCGAATAAAGGGGAACGTAAAATAGTTAGATCTTTAATAGATAATGGTTCCCAAAATAATTTAATAACTGTCAATTGTTGTAAATTACTTAAATTACCGATTATACCTTTAAATAATTCTTATATTAGAGGTATTGGATTAACCGCTCGCCCGATTCACGGATATGTTTATTTAAATATTGAATCTAGATTTTCTCCTAATAAATATTATATTCACGCTTTAGTAGTAGACTGTATTACAGATAAATTACCCGCTTATTTTATAAATTCCTCAAATATGAATCATATACGTAATTTACCGCTTGCCGATTCAAATTGGAACGTTCCAGGTGTGATTGATATGGTGTTAGGTGCTCAGTTATTTCCATATATATACTTAGGTAATCGTATAGATACCGGCTCACTAGCGCCACCTGCCGTAGAAACAACCTTCGGTTATGTTCTTATGGGTGACGTACCTGAAGTGAGTTACACCGGCATTATGAAACCGCAACATGATAATTTTTCTGTTATAAATGATAATAATACCTCTTTGTGACTATCTAGTACAGTTTATATTGATAATCCACCCGCTTTCGAAAATACTAAAATTCATTCTGCATTCACTTTAAATAAAACTTTTTCATCTATAACGCATAAAGACCTTGAGTCATTTTTACATAAATTTTGGGAATTAGAGGAGATTCCTCATGAGCGTCATCTTAGCCCTGAGGAAGCCGAGTGTGAAAACAAATATATTTCTACAATTACCCGCGATAATGATGGCCGATATACGGTTGAGTTACCATTTAGTAGAAATCCCGCTGACCTTGGCAAGTCTTATACTGTTGCTCACCGCCGTTTTCTTTCGCTCGAACGTAAATTTGTTCAATTACCCTCACTCCGCGATGATTACGATATCGTTATACAGGATTACATTAGTAAAGGTTATTTAACTGAAATTAACGACACCGCTAAGGAAACCGATAACGGTTATTATATACCGCACCATGCAGTTATCCGCCCAAGCAAGACTAGCACTAAACTACGTGTAGTTCTTGATGCTAGTGCTAAAACATCTAGTGGACTGTCACTTAATGACGTCTTGCATACTGGTCCAAATTTACAGGCAGACTTATTTTTGCTTTTACTACGCTTTCGTTTGTTCCCTGTGGCACTGTGCGCTGATGTGGAACAAATGTACTTACGCATTAGGGTGACCACAGACCACCATAAATATTTAAAAATATTGTACCGCTTTAAAAATGATAAACTTCGCATTTTCGCTTTTAACTGTCTGCCCTTTGGTTTAAAGTCATCACCTTATTTAGCAATGCGTACTATACGTCAATTAGCATCAGAAGAATGTTATCGTTATCCGGAAGCCGCTAGTGTAGCTGAGTCTCAATTATATATGGATGATCTCGTCACATCCCTACACGAAGATATTTCAGCTATCAAACTATCGAAACAACTAATTTCACTCTTTAAATCAGGAGGTTTTAATTTAACAAAATGGGCAAGTAACTCCACTGCCTTTCTTAATAGCCTTCCAGAAACGCACCGCTCTTCTGTAAGCTTCTCTGATGATGCTAATAATACTATGAAAGTTTTAGGCCTTGCATGGCTTCCCGCTAATGACTCATTTTTTATGACGAGCTCAAACACTAACGAAAAGTGCACTAAAAGAACAATATTATCTTTAGTCGCACGCTTGTTCGACGTGCTTGGTTTAGTTGCTCCAGTTATACTGTTCGCTAAATTGCTTATTAAGGAACTCTGGAATTCTAAAATAGACTGGGATGATACACCTCCAGATACAATTATTTACCGCTACTCTTCACTTGTGAAAGAGCTTCCATTGCTTTCAACTATAGCAATACCGCGCCATATTGGAGTTTCCAAAGACTGTGAAGTAAATATTGTTGCATTTTGTGATGCAAGCTTGAACGCTTACGGTTGCGTTGTTTATTTACACATTACAGATCCCACAGGAGATATTACTTTAAGATTATTGTGCTCAAAATCAAAGGTTTCTCCGGTTAAAATAACTACATTAGCTCGCCTTGAGCTTTGTGCCGCTCTTGTTTTGTCAAAATTACTTAAACTTATTTATAACGCTTATAATTCTTTACATCCTATCACCGCTATATACGCTTTCTCAGATTCTACAATTGCTCTTTCTTGGATTAAATCTTCCCCGCATAGATGGTCAATATTTGTAGGAAACCGCATCGCTCAAATTCAGGAGAATTTATCACCTGACCGCTTTTTTCATATTAATGGTAAGGAAAATCCTAGCGATTGTGTGTCACGAGGTCTTTTACCGTCACAAATTATTAATAACTCGCTTTGGTGGCAGGGTCGTTCTTGGGCCTGCTATCCTATTTCACAATGGCCTATTGAACCTTTTGTACCTTGTAAATCTGGAAGTGACATACCTGAAATGAAAAAATCTGTAACACTTACCGCTTTGACTGTTGTCGAAGATTCCCCAATATATCAACTTGGGTTGAGAATTTCGTCATGGTCAAAACTTCTTCGCTGTGTTGTTTATGTACTTCGATTTATAAGAAAATTACCGCGAAACAAGTTTGTAACCGCATTCGATTTAAATACTGCTGAGAAAGCTATTATTCGAGCTCTTCAAGCTAAATATTTTGGTCATGATATTGCCAGCATTAGAAAATTAGATTTACCTTCGAAAAATATTCGTAAACTTAGTCCATTTATTGACGAAGATGGAATTTTGCGTATTCAGGGTAGACTTTCGAACTCTGATTTACCGTTTGAAACGCAACACCCCGCTTTATTGCCAAAACACGATCACATAATAAATATTATTGTTGATTATTTTCATAATACAAACTTGCACACTGGTCCGGACCTTTTGATGTCCATTATTCGTCAACGCTTTTGGATATTGTCCGCTAGAAACGTTATAAGAAAAAGAGTGCATATGTGTAAATCATGTTTTCGAGTATCACCTTCACACCCAACTCCCATGATGGCTGACCTTCCGTCAAGCCGTGTAATGGAGGCCAAAGCTTTCTGTCACACGGGAGTAGATTACGCGGGCCCATTTAAGATAACGCTTGTACGCAAACGTGGTCATCATTCACAAAAGGCTTACATTTGCCTGTTCGTATGCTTAACGACAAAGGCTATACATATTGAGTTAGCCTCGGATTTGTCAACGGACTCATTTCTTGCCGCTTTCAAACGTTTTATATCTCGTCGAGGTCCAGTTTCTTTCATGTATTCAGATAATGGCACTAATTTTGTTGGCGCAAAGGCTCAGTTAGATGAAATGTATAAACTTCTAGTTTCAAATAATTTTATATCCGCATGGAATGATGAATTAACTAAATACCGAATCATTTGGAAGATGATCCCGCCTCGGGCTCCACATTTTGGAGGTTTATGGGAATCAAACATTAAATCCGTTAAAACTCATTTAAATAGAGTAATAGGCGCACAAATTCTCACTTACGAAGAGATGTTGACTGTGTTGAATCAAATAGAATGTCTTATGAATTCCAGACCTTTATGTCTTTTATCCGCAGATCCCAACCCCGAAATTCTCACACCCGCACATTTTTTGATGTCCACTCCTTTGCAGTATTTACCCGCGTCTGAATTGTCCGCAAATCAGATGAGTCTAACTAATCGCAAAGCGTTGTTAGATGGTTTGGTTAATTCCTATTGGAGGAAATGGAGATTAGAGTACCTGCATACGTTGCAAGTCAGACAGAAGTGGTGTACATCAGATAACCCCGTGAAGGTTGGGACAGTAGTTCTTATTCATCAAGATGACATTCCACCGCTCCGCTGGCCACTTGGCGTTATACAAGAGGTGTATCCAGGTGTCGATAACATTATACGCGTTGCTTTGGTAAAAACGAAATCTGGATTTCTTAAACGTCCAGTTGTAAAATTATATCCGCTACCGCTAGAATAAATTAGAGTACCGCATGTCATCAACCGCTTCAACTCTACTCGTAAACATTCATGATGGCTTATTATTGATTAAAATTTGTTTCTTTTCAAATAACTTCCCGCTATTTAAGCTTTATGCTTCCTATCTTAGTATCTTTATATATTTGTTGAAAGTCCTGCGAACTTTCAAGGCGGGCAGGATGGTCACGCGCGGATTTAGTAATGGGATGCTAATGAATTATTGGGATGGCGCCACCTTTGGAGTTTGTCAGTTACTAATTACCGCGAGCGTAATTTAATCCAAAGCGTGGTGTTAGCTCCCGATCGATAACGCTTCACCGCTAGCTGCCTAGATGGCGGCACATGTACCGTAGTGCATGTAGTGCTTGTGCTTACGAAAAGCTACGTGAGCTTCGCCCCCCTCCCGCCGCCCGCGTGCTTCCATCGCCGAAGCCCGCACCACAGTCACTGGCAAGGTCTACAGGTGAGTGCAAGTTCTTTTAATTTATTGCCATTTTATTGCTGCTTCCGTGTAATCATTCGCCCGCCCGCTCGCTTATGTGTATTTAATTTATATCTTTAGTTTGATTACTAGCTTTTGTTTACCGCTATATAGTTTTACCGCTCCGCTAATTATAAGTGACAAACATTTGTCACATACCGCTTAGGACGGCTATTTACACGCCTTTCTACAACCCCGCTATATATGCTCCCGCCGCAGGAGGGCTATTTACACGCCCCCTTGCTACCCCAATTATCATTATTAATTATATGTAAGTGAATTTGAATTGAAATTGTTTGTTGTTATTATTATTATTGTAAATTGTTATTATTGTAAAATTGTCTGCGCCTGTATAACCCGTATTAATAAGACTAATCTATTCACCTTTTCTTGCTTTTTCTTCAATTTTCTAATTTTAATTAAATATATGTATAATATCAGGATCAAGTATTTTGCGTAAGCAAGATATATATGAACCAACCAATTATAATTATAATAATAATATAGACATTTTGGAATTGAATAACGATACTTTAAATTTTGTATGCTATTAAATTTTAACATGAGTTTTTGGATTGCAGTGATTTTTTGACACTTTTACAGTGAAAAACCTGAAAAATCAAATTTTAAAAAACTTTGATCTCGAACGCTGCGCGATTAGTCGCTGTGACCTATTGTTTTTAAATTACTGATTTGTGTGCCCCATTGGACCCTACATGTTGGTACCTTTTTTGGATTTTTTCGGCCAAGGACGGCCGAGAAAAAAGCAAACAAACAAGAAACCACGTGGCACGTGGTGCCAGTGATCCAGGACACCGCGGCTATTTTTGAAGATCTATCCTGAAGCAGAACAGTGAATAGAAGATCTCCCCGTTTACAGATCGAAAAAAAGTTAAGTCTTCATTGTTCACCCTGTTTTTTCCCTAACTCCTAAAACCGTCACTAGAGGGCGCTGTAATACACAAATCAGTTGTCATGGTACCCTTGTCATAAGTGACACTGTATCCGTAGATTATTGATTTTTTATTGAATATATGATTTTTTTCTAATCCAAGTGCTATTTTCAAAATCATCCCTCGGAAGGTCGAACATGGTCCAATACGAGCCGGATAAGAAAACAACAAATGATAAACAATAATTTTAAATGCAAAAGAACGTTGTTACAAACCGTAATTAACACAAAATATTTCGTTGCTAAGTACTAGTGAATGTGAAGAATGGGCCCGGAAAGTTATATTAAATTGCAAACCGATGTTCAAAATAAGATATTCAAGGCACAGGTTAATTTCAAAAAGTCACCTGCGTCTAGAATAACAAGGGAATATATCGAAACGAGATTGAAATTATTGGAACAACATTGGTTAAGGTTTGAAGAAAATCACCAGAATGTTATATTGAGATGCGAAAATAACGATTACAGCTACTTTAAAGACGATGGTTGGTTACACCATGGTTGAGGATAAATACATTGAGCATAAGATAGAATTGAAACAAACATTATCGCAATTTATCCCGGTCGCTCAGTTAAATATGAACACCTTAATGAATAACGGAAATAATAACGGATCATCTGAATCCATGAGTGTTAAACTTCCAAAAATTGTATTGCCATTATTTTCGGGTAAATATATGGAGTGGCCAACATTTCACGACTTATTTGAATCGCTCATCCACAATAATAGTGCGCTCGCTAATGTGCAGAAATTACACTATCTGAAAAGTCATTTACAAGGAGAAGCTGAGCAGCTATTGCGGCATATTGCTATTACAGATTCAAACTACGAACAATGTTGGCTACAATTAAACAAAAGGTACAATAACAAACGTTACATCGCGAACTGCATTCTGGCCAGGCTGGTGGGCCAAACGGCTTTATCTTCAGAGTCATCCAACGGTGTCAAACAAATACTCCATACGACAAATGATTGCTTGCACGCTTTATCTAACCTTGGTATACCTATATCGACATGGGACATCCTGATTATATATCTCATCACAATAAAATTGGATAATGAATCCCGGAAACAATGGGAACAAAAACTAAGCGAACAGACTGATCGATTGCCTACACTAAGCGAGTTCCAATCATTCCTGGAATCAAGATATCGAGCACTCGAGTTTTTAGAACCAAACCAAAGAAGAGATACTGTTAAGATTTTAGAACTCAACTGGAATATTCAATCTGATTCCTTCAAATATACTGTGAACTTTCCTCCCCAAAATCTTGCCAATCACCAAACGGGTAATTTTGTCCGATATATCACGCTTATTTGATCCTTTAGGGTGGATTGCACCTTTAATAATACAGGCAAAAATATACATGCAGAAACTATGGCTGTCAGGTCTTTCTTGGGATCAGGAAGTTACGTCGAACCTGCTGGATGAGTGGATTTCATTTCGCGACAACTTACCTGCTCTCAACCAAGTCACGGTGCCCAGGTAGGTCAATAAGAGTAAGGATACAACTTACCTTGAGCTGCACGGGTTTTCCGACGCATCCAATGACGCATACTCAGCGGTAGTCTACCTTCGCGCGACTGATCATTACGGCAACGTTAGGGTAAGTCTAATTGCGGCTCGTACTAAGGTATCTTCTATCAAGCAAATATCCATTCCTCGCCTGGAGCTTTGCGGAGCAGTGTTGGTTGCAAGGCTCTTGTCTGAGGTCTCGGGCATTCTGCCTATTCCTGCATCACAGATACACGCTTGGACTGACTCCACCATCGTTCTGGCTTGGCTGAAGGGACAGCCAAATCGATGGAAGACCTTCGTCGCAAATCGAGTGACTGAAATTCTGACAGTTTTAAACAACGACCAATGGTCGCATGTGGGGTCATGCCAGAATCCAGCCGACTGTGCATCCCGAGGGCTGGCTCCACAAGAATTTATCCACTGTGAACTCTGGTTCCATGGTCCTGCGTTTTTAAGAGAATCCACGTATGTATCGCCAACGGTAAACATATCGACTGATTTAGAAGCCAAGCCGTTGAAGTCTCATCACCTAACTATTTCCGAAGTAGCTAGGTCAGATCTCCAGACATGGACGAAGTATTCATCTTTATCAAAAACGGTTAGAGTGGTCGCGTTTTGCATTCGATTTATTAATAAATTAAGGTCAAAGCGATATCCTTCTTACTTGACGACTTCCGAATTAGATCATGCATTAAAGATAGGAATTAAGGTTTGTCAGACTCAGGCCTTTTCTAAAGATATTGAGCAAATAAATAAAACTAATTCAGTCAAACGCAAGAGCAATTTAAGCCCATTCCTGGATAAAGATGGAATTTTAAGAGTTCGGGGTCGCATCCAACAAAGCCAAGCTAGAGACAGTATCTGATTGGCTTAAAACTAACTTGTTGACCCTTAATATGGAAATGTATCGCAGCCACCGCTTTCCTTTTCCTTGACTGTTCATCAATGCCATTCAGAAACGAACACACATGATCTTTGCCCAAAAATTTCACGAACTAATGCTGTAAAATATCTTGGTCTAAAAATTGACGGCACCCTATCTTGGCAAGAGCATATAAATGATTTGGTTGGAAAAGTACCAAAGCTTATCTTTGTCTTTCGGAAGCTAAGAACATCAAGCGATCTCCACATACTGAAAATGGTTTATTATGATTTGGCACACTCTGTCATAACCTATTGCATTGTCGTCTGGGGAGGCTGTAAGAAAGGATTATTACTTAGATTGGAAAGAGCACAGAGAGCCGTGCTTAAAGTAATATCTAAAAAACTAATAAGGTTTCCAACGGAGGAATTGTATGATATCTGCAAAGTGCCTCGAGTTAGACAATCTTTTATTAGGAGCACATTGTTACGTAAACATTTGGAACTCGTTTTTGACCCTAATATCTGTTCGCAAACTCGTCGTCAGGGCAGAGTGTGCAAAATCTATGTAGCAAATTATAATGTAGTCAGGTCTCACTATAGGTATTTAAGCTCTATTCTGTACAACAAGATAAATAAATTACTAAATACTTACCCACTTATTTCTAAAGAAGTTAAAATTATCATTGATAGATGGCTTTTCTCCCTTGCATACGAAGATATAGAAGAATTACTGGAGTAGATTACACATTTTTACACATTTTTGGTAATGAGCAATTTATATATTAACACGCATCTACACATACACTCAGCCATACACACACACACACACACACACACATACATACACTAATTGTACTTCTAGATTTTGAAATAATATTGTATTAATTTGATAATTGTATCTAAAATTAATTATTATAATGTGTTTATGAAATATTTAAATTGATATGTTATTGTTCGTAGTGTGTAGGGGTTGGCGTTGTTATCTGCAACACAGTCTATGACTACAGCAGATAACATCGTTTCAATATTTGTTATTATGATTAAAATTGTATGTTTTTGTAATAAATAAATAAATAAACTATAATGTTAAACATCCAATTATTGTACCGCGAGATCATCATTTATCCAAATTGGTAGTTCAGGATGCCCACGAAAAAACTTTACACGGTGGTCATCAGTTAGTTCTGACGTACCTAAAATCGAAGTATTTTATCATAAATCAACATTTTATTTTTTATTTATTTATTTATGTACACACAGAAAACAAGACACAGTACAGAGTAATAGGAAAATTATGTACAAAGGCACTGCTTATTTCTTTGAGAAATCTCTTCCAGCAGACCTGTGAGAGGACAATGAGAATAATAATAAAAAGTGATAAGTGTGTGTAGAACAAATAACACATAACTAAAATAACAAATACAACATGAGAATTATAGCACATACACATAGCAAATATTATAAGTAACACAGTAACACTCGTATATGCGAAGAGTATAGAACCTACATATTAATACATACATACACATACATACAACAACATATTAATAAATGCGTTAGATTTTTGCGTTATAAGACCGAAAATTCACATCCCTTCATGGGAGAGCTGCCAAGCTCCAGAGTTACTATTGCTCGACCATTCTATCGAAGCGGCGTCGACTACGCCGGTCCTATTAACATCAGGTTGTCTAAGGGCAGAGGCTGTCGTTCCTACAAAAGATATATCGCGTTATTCGTTTGTATGGTCACGCGTTGCATTCACCTCGAAGCTGTGAGCTCTCTTAGTACAGACGCATTTTTGGCAGCGTTTCGTCGGTTCACTTCATGTCGTAACCACTGTAGTGAAGTGTGGAGCGACAACGGCACAAATTTTGTTGGGGCCTCTAAAAAGTTGCGCGTTCTATTCCAGGAACAGAAATCAGGTATCATGAGTGAAATAGCCGAAACACTTGCTCTCACTAGCACCGAGTGGCACTTCATAGCCCCCCACGCCCCAAACTTCGGCGGGCTGTGAGAGGCGGGGGTAAAATCGACCAAATACCATCTAAAACGGGTTTTAAACGGCACAATGTTAACATTCGAGGAGCTGACAACGGTTTTAACACAGGTCGAAGCATGTTTAAATTCCAGGTCCTTATATAGGTTGCCATCATGCCATGAGGACGCGGCCCCTCTCACGCCTGGCCATTTCCTTATAGGTGAAGCGTTGGTGACAGCCCCTGATCGGCATTACGAAGATGCCAAGGTAAGTCCATTGCATAGGTGGCAGTTAATACAAAAAATGACTCGACAGTTCTGGCGTAAGTGGTCTGCCGAGTACCTCACGACTCTAAGTCAGAGATATAAGTGGACTAAAACTACACCAGAACCCCAAATAGGTGACGTTGTTCTTGTTAAGGAAGATGGTCTCCCTCCTTCAAAATGGTTATTCGGTTTGATAGAGGAGAAGCACACTGGTCCAGACAATGTCACAAGGGTGATTACTGTCAAATGTAAGAAATCTAAATTTGTAAGACCAGTCTCCAAACTTTGCATTTTGACTATCGCTTCTTAACATTACTTACCTGAATAACTGTAGATATTTCATGCAATGTATGTAACTTAAATATATCTTTGGATGCATCAGCTATTAAGTATTTTGTTATTGTTTAGTTGTAAGTAAGTACGAACTGTTTAAAAGCCACCCTTGACTGAACTTTGTCGTTATTATGGTTTCTTTAATGTGTTAGTTTATATTTAGTTCATGTTGAGCAGTTCTTTATTAGGTTAAGATGTTAGGGTTTCATGGAGATGTTAATTGTACATGTAAAGTTTGATGGCCTCATTGTTGGCTAAGAACTTTTGTAGTTCATGGTGGGCGGAATGTTCACCCTGTTTTTTCCCTAACTCCTAAAACCGTCACTAGAGGGCGCTGTAATACACAAATCAGTTGTCATGGTACCCTTGTCATAAGTGACACTGTATCCGTAGATTATTGATTTTTTATTGAATATATGATTTTTTTCTAATCCAAGTGTTATTTTCAAAATCATCCCTCGGAAGGTCGAACATCATTGAGTTACCTAGGCGGCACTGAAAATTTCGAGAATTAACGAAGTGACACAACATTACTATTTAATAATGTATTTATTGCTGTTCACGCAAATTCACTTGTAATTATTACTCTGTAGAAACGAAATTGTTTATCTGTATTAGATCAGTACGAAGCCGTAATAATCTATGTTAATGTTCAGTTTTGTCATTCAACTACTCTGTTCGCTCTCTGTCCAAGCGCCTCTCACGCGAACGGACGCGTCTTCAGTACTCTTCAATCAGACTTGAATATAATTAAAAGTTGTAATTCAGACAAAATACAATTGTTCATAAGAAGTCAGTGCTTTTATTACTCAGACTATCAGTACGTACGCTGCATGCGATCCAGCCGAGCCCTTCTGGTGGCCCATGAAAATCAGTAACCACGCTCATTCGACCGCCATATTCAACAATTGCTTTTCGAAGTATTCTCCGCGAAATTTGACACATTTTTCCATATGATGGAACCAATCATTGAAGCAACCATTCCATTCGGAAGTTGGGGTCTCCAAAATGGCCGTTTTGTAGGCGTCCACAGCTTCTTCAGGTGATGAAAATCTCTGTCCACGCAATTTATTCATTATTTTAGGGAAAGTATAGAAATCATTAGGGCTTAGGTCGGGGCTGTACGGCGGATGGTCTAATAATTCTATGTTTTCTTGCTCTAAAAACTCTTTTGTTCTGTGCGCGGTGTGAGAACTCGCATTGTCGTGATGGAGGATGATGCGGCGGTTGCAGTTCTCTTTACGGAGTTCAGAAACGACCTGTGGCAAACAAATACTAGCATACCATTCTGCATTAACCGTTATTTGTCCCTCAAGAGGAATAGTCGTGACATGGCCGGTTTTGGAGACAAACGTGGCCACCATTTTTTTTTGCAACACTCCGTGAACGAACAATTTTTGTTGGCTTTAACTCATTTTCGAACACCCAAACTCGTGACTGGTTTTTTGTTTCGGGTTCGTACGCGTATATCCAGGATTCGTCACCTGATACAATGTTGTATACAGCATTTGAGGATCCTGGAATCTTTCGAGAGTTCGACGCACCAAGTAACGCGAGCCGCTTTTTGCTCTTCACAGAGCGAATGCGGTATCCATCGGGAAAACAACTTTTTTACACCTAATTGTTCATGCAAGATTATTTGTATTTGACTCATGCCAATGTCTAAAGTTGCCTGAATTTCGCGGTATGTCACATGTCGATCTTCCTCAATCAGCTTATGCACAGCATCAACGTTTTCTTGGGTGACTGCAGTTTTTGGACGACCTTGACGGGGATCATCACTGAGCTTGACACGTCCACGTTGAAACTCAGCAAACCAGCGATAAATTGTGGTTTTGGATGGGGCTTCATCACCAAATGCAGAAATCATCCGGTCAACACACGTTTTTGTGTTAAACCACTTCGAAAGTCATAATAAATCATCGCTCTTGAATTTTCTCGAGTCAATTCCATTTTCTCAACGACTAAACAAGTTTGACAAAATCTCGTGACAATACCGAGAATCTTTTTTTAAATAAATAAATGGTATTCGATTTTTAAAACCAAGGAGTTTTCAATTAAAAAGATTTTAATATGACAGGAACAGTGGAAATATTCCATTCCCGATACTTTTAGGCAGCCCTCGTATAGCCGATTTAATTTCGCTAAAATTTAAAATAAAAATATCTCGAGAAAGCGATCGATGACACATAGTTTTTATTGTTAATTTGGGAAGAACTAGTGTAGTTTAAGTTCCCTACAAAATTTAAAATTTTTCCATCGAGAAAATATGGAGATATATATTTTTCAAAAATTCACCCCCGGCAAAACAACAAACATGATTTTTTTTGGAGCGGTTTTAATATAATTAGATTAAGTAAATAAGTTATAGTAACGTAAGTCTTTGTTTACAATTGTTTGGCCATTTTTTGTATTTTTAGTCCTTAATTTCTCTCTCTCTCTTCGATCGACTGCTGAGGATCGTGACTCCGTCCGATTTCGTCAACCAACTGTCTCCATCGATCCCGCCCTGTGTGCTTAGTGCGAGTTTTGTAACGTTCTCACTAGCGAGCCAGTTTGCTCAAATTTGTATGCAATTGGAACAGCGCCCCTAGCGGCAAACGTACCCGGTGTTATTTTGTGAGTGCGAGTTCATATTAACGTTGTGATCTCGTAACCGAGTAATTTTACCGAAATGAGTACTACGAATGACATTTGTGCGAGTGCGTGTTACAAATTAGTGGATTTTAACGTTTCGATCGAGTATTTCTTTAGTAGTTTTATTTTTCCAACTAGAGAGGCAAAAATATCATGCCATAGAACCTAATTTTTTTTTATGAAAAATGATAATATGGAGTGAAATGGATTTGATTAATTTGAAGCATTAATCAATTGGCATGGAATGAAATGAAATGAGATCAGATAATATGGGATAAAATATAATCTCTGCAAAATGCTGATTATATACTGAGATTTTTTTCAGTGGACCTTTTCGAAGACTTCGAGAAGCTACGTCCAGCGGTTTTGTTTAATTTTTTTTAATTTTCGCACTTTCACAGATACTAAACAGTTAATAAACCCACGTTACTTTGTTATTGCACAGATGGGTGGACGAGCTCCCGGCTCACCTAATCTTAAGTGGTTACCGGAGCCCATAGACATCTACAACGCAAATGCCGCCTCCCACCTTGAGATATTAGTTCTAAGGTCTCAGTATAGTTACAACGGTTGTCCCACCCTTCAAACCGAAACGCATTACTGCTTCACGGCAAAAATAGGCAGGGTGGTGATACCTACCCGTGCGGACTCACAAGACGTCCTATCACCAGTAATTACAAAAATTAATTTTGCGGGTTTGATTTTTATTACATGATGCTATTCCTTTACAGTGAAAGTCAATCGTAAACATTTGATAAGTACATATTTCATTAGAAAAATTGATACCCGCCGTTGGGATTAGAACACCGGTGCATTGCAAGATACAGCCCACTGAGTTTCTCGCCGGATCTTCTCAGTGGGTCGCGTTTCCGATCCGGTGGTAGATTCTGCGAAGCACTGCTCTTGCTAGGGCCAGTGTTAGCAACTCTCCGGTTGAGCCCCGCGAGCTCACCTACAAACGTTAGGGTGAAGCTGAAATAGCCTCTCAAGGCTATCAGCATAGGTAGGAGAAAAAAAAAGCAAGATACGAATACACCGGACGCCTTAACCTTTAAGCCAGGACGGTCTCAAAATTACACTTATACACGAAGAAATATTAAATACGCATTAACTAAGAAACATTAAATAGACAAAATAAAACAATTCACACAATTTAGCTCCTCGCGGTCCCTCCAAAATGTCTTTTCACCTTTTTTTCCTAGTTGTTCAATCGTAAATGAATAAATCAAAATCAAATCGAGTTTACGTTCTATACGGTGAAAAATGAAGAATTGTGAGTGTGAGTTGAGATATGCTACTCGCTTCGCAGGGCGTTTATTCACCGAGAGCAGCAATAATATTATTTCTCGTATATTGGTAGCACGTGATGTTTTGGCATTAGACCGTCTAAATGAAATACAACGCATTTTAACAGCATTTTAATGGGAACCAACTACTTTCAAAATTATTCGGGTAATGTCACGTGTTCAATACTATTTTGTACCTTTAGAATTAAAGTGGCTCAACCCAAAATTCTTAGTTTCTGGTAAACTTCAATATTTTAATACAATAATTGTATTTTTTTAGTTTTTCGGTTTAAACACTTTAAGGCATGCCATTTTATTTGAAAAAGACAGAAAGAGTACTTTGTCCTTTTCTAGACTAAAAGAGACTGTTTAATTTTATAAGCTGATAGAATAATATAGAAAAGAATAATAGGATACCCTCTAATCGTCACATTGGAAAAAGGTATGGCTTTATCATTTTATCATTTAAATTATTTTTTATTGCACTTATAAAACTAATTTAATTTACAATATGTAACTACATATATCTATAACTAATCCGTACTTGTCAAATTCCTCATAAATTTTCAATATTTTTAATAAAATACCTATTAATAATATACAAGTGCAAATGTTGAGCTGCTTGCCAGAAATGATATAATATTGTTTTGTTTTCTGTTGTTTCCTTGTAGGCTGCCTGTAATAATCTAAATCTGTGTGAAAGGCAATAAATGATTTTATTATTATCTACTAATGGTAGTCCAGTGGTCGAAATTTGACCATAATTTATTTAAATTTTAAGTTTGAACATTATTATAGTTCTATTGTCACCTTTCTATTATCATCATTTCTATAATAATCATTGCTCTATGTCGCCAAGGCTACATTATAGAAAAATAATATTAAAGACAAAAAATATTAATCTATTCTCACTTTGACCACAGATTGATAAATCAATAAACAAAAAAAGTATAAATGCATGTGTGTGTGTGTGTGTGTCAAATACATGGTAATGTGTGTAAGGTTTTTTTTATTCATTTAGTTTATTTTTTTATTGTTTATGCACAATTAAAAAAAAAAAATTAGCAATCTGCACTACTTCTCTATATTCTCTATGAGTGTGGGAAATTTCGTACTTCTCCGTCCGCGCAATTTTCGTAAAAAGGAGTCCAACATTTTTGCTGCACGTATTACCTACTTAAAATGTAGGTTCTTAATAATAATACATAAGTGTTTTGAAATATAAAACTAATCTTAATTTTTTTAGTTATACCACTTCCATTCTAAGGGTGCAATTTCGTAAACAAACTTTGCCGTAATGGCGTAACCTTTAAAATGCACGAAAACTGCCCAGCATAAACATATTTTTTTAGTAACTTTAATAGAAGTATTAGAATTGGAAGTTTATTATAGAATTTATTTAATTGTAATTACATATTTAGACATACTTAACATAATTAATCTTGGAATAGGTAATTATTTCAGCTTTTTTTAATTAAAGAAATTATGTTTTACATAGGTTTAATGTTTTACCCGTTGAACGTTTATAAAATGATTGTATTTACGGTAATAGTGTTGATGATCTTCATTAGGTGGCCCAAATATACTAAAATTATTACGAGCATCCATCCTTATTTATAAATGTGTAAAGAAGCAAAATTATTATTACATTGTTCAAATTTCTATATAATTTATAAATATAAATCTGTACGTATGTACCTGTAAATATGTATATTGCGCGCGTGTGTGTGTGTGTGCGCGTGTGTATGTGCGTGTGTGTATATATTTCTATAATAGATAGATACACAGTGTGCAATTCATTTCGAAATTATTCTTGCCCATCTAATGGTTGTCTGGAAGAGATCACTCTTAGCGATAAGACCAAGAAAAAATGTTTCACAATATTTATTAATTTTGTGTACAATAAAGAATACTCTTTCACTGGTGGTAGGACCTCTTGAGAGTCCACACAGGTAGGTACCACCACCCCGCCTATTTCCGCCGTGAAGCAATAATGCGTTTCGGTTCGAAGGGTGGGGTAGCCATTGTAACTATACTGAGACCTTAGAACTTATATCTCGAGGTGGGTGGCGCATTTACGTTGTAGATGTCTATGGGCTCCAGTAACCACTTAACATCAGGTGGGCTGTGAGTTCGTCCATCCATCTAAGCAATAAAAAAAAAACATCTCTATCTCGCTCTCTCTCTCTCATCAAACAACTATTTAAAAAAAAGCAATGATTTAATAAGAATTAAATGAAAAAGCAAAGAATTAATATGTATTTACAACTAGCTAGACGTCTATAAAATTTTCTAACCGAAAAAATATATGTGTATAAACCATTAGAATAGATAAAACCTTAAAAAACAACATTATTATTAAAAACGAAAGAAAAAATCTTGATATTGTATTGGTTTCACGGCAAAATGTTTAGTGACTACTTAACTTGCTTGAAAGTGAAGAAATACTCTCAAAATCCATTAATTTGTAACTCGCACTCGCACATACAATAATCGAGAGGCTCACTTCGGTAAAGCTATTCGATACATGAGACAGCAACATAAACAAACCTTCTCTCTCCCACAAAATGAGATTCATAAGCTTACCACTAGGTGGCACTGATACAACCTCACACAAATTAAACATAACATTAACGTCGACTGAGTAATTAAAAAAACTCGCACTAAGCACAGGTACATTACCCATTACCCGACTAATTATAAATATCGTTAGAAAGCTTGGCATTTCAATTAAACGCCTTAAAAAAAAACTCGCGTGCTACCAATATAAAAGAAAAAATTATTGCTTCTAAAGATGAATAAACGTCCTGCAAATCGAGTAACTCGCACTCAGAGCTCCGCACGTTTCACCGTGAAGAGCGTACACTCGATGCGAGTCATTCGATTCGATTTTTGAAACTCGCACAAAGCCTACTGAGTGCGAGTTACTCGATTTGCAGGACGTTTATTCATCTTGAGAAGCAATAATTTTTTCTTTTATATTGGTAGCACGCAAGGTTTTTTTTAAGGCGTTTAATTGAAATGCCAAGCTTTCTAACGATATTTATAATTAGTCGGGTAATGGGTAATGTACCTGTGCTTAGTGCGAGTTTTTTTAATTACTCAGTCGACGTTAATGTTATGTTTAATTTGTGTGAGGTTGTATCAGTGCCACCTAGTGGTAAGCTTATGAATCTCATTTTGTGGGAGAGAGAAGGTTTGTTTATGTTGCTGTCTCATGTATCGAATAGCTTTACCGAAGTGAGGCTCTCGATTATTGTATGTGCGAGTGCGAGTTACAAATTAATGGATTTTGAGAGTATTTCTTCACTTTCAAGCAAGTTAAGTAGTCACTAAACATTTTGCCGTGAAACCAATACAATATCAAGATTTTTTTCTTTCGTTTTTAATAATAATGTTGTTTTTTAAGGTTTTATCTATTCTAATGGTTTATACACATATATTTTTTCGGTTAGAAAATTTTAGTTGTAAATTACATATTAATTCTTTGCTTTTTCATTTAATTCTTATGAAATCATTGCTTTTTTTTTAGAGTTGCTTGATGAGAGAGAGAGAGTGAGATAGAGTATTCTTTATTGTACACAAAATGAATAAATATTGCGAAACAATATTAACAAAAAAAAAGAGTACAATTCTTGGTCTTATCGCTAAGAGTGATCTCTTCCAGACAACCATTAGATGGACAAGAATAATTTCGAAATGAATTGCACACTGTGTACCTAGCTATTGAAATATACACACACACACATACACACACACACACACACACACATATACATATTTACACATCCATACATACAGATATATATTTATAAATTATATAGAAATTTGAACAATGTAATAATAATTTGGCTTCTTTACACTTTTATAAATAAGGATGGATGCTCGTAATAACTTTAGTATATTTGGGCCACCTAATGAAGATCATCAACACTATTACCGTAAATACAATCATTTTATAAACGTTCAACGGGTAAATGATTAAACCGATATAAAACATAATTTCTTTAATTAAAAAAAAACTGAAATAATTACCTATTCCAAGATTAATTATGTTAAGCATGTCTAAATATGTAATTACAATTAAATAAATTCTATAATAAACTTCTAATTCTAATACTTCCAAAAGTTACTAAAAAAATATGTTTATGCTGGGCAGTTTTCGTGCATTTTAAAGGTTACGACATTACGGCAAAGTTTGTTTACGAAATAGCACCCTTAGAATGGAAGTGGTATAACTAAAAATTTTAAGATTAGTTTTATATTTCAAAACACTTCTGAATTATTATTAAGAACCTACATTTTAAATAATACGTGAAGCAAAAATGTTGTACCCCTTTTTTACGAAAATTGCGCGGACGGAGGAGTATGAAATTTCCCACACTTATAGAGAATATAGAGAAGTAGTGCAAATCGCTAATATTTTTTTTTAATTGTGCATAAACAATAAAAAAATAAACTAAATCAATAAAAAAACCTTACACACATTACCATGTATTTGACACACACACACATGCATTTATACTTTTTTTGTTTATTGATTTATCAATCTGTGGTCAAATTGAGAATAGATTGATATTTTTTGTCTTTAATATTATTTTTCTATAATGTAGCCTTGGCGACATAGAGCAATGATTATTATAGAAATGATGATAATAGAAAGGTGACAATAGAACTATAATAATGTTCAAACTTAAAATTGAGTCGTCTATTATCAAAGGTGGCAATCTGTGCATTTGGACAAAAAAAATTTATTGATATGTCAATACAGATTGATTTGAATATAATCGTCTCCTTCAAAGAATACGGTTCAAAACCTGCATTAAATAAAGGTTAATAGTTAACCTGTTATTTATCTAGGATGTCGTTCCGAAGAGTTTTGTGACTGCCAATGGAATACAAAGTCAATAATTCATTTTTCTGATTTACCAATCATTGTCAGATTGCCGGCTTTGATAATAGTCGACTCAATTTAAATAAATTATGGTCTAATTTCGACCACTGGACTACCATTAGTAGATAATAATAAACATTACATAAAATATTACAATATTGAAGTTTACCAGAAAATAAGAATTTTGGGTTGAGCCACTTTAATTCTAAAAGTACAAAATAGTATTGAACACGTGACATTACCCGAATAATTTTCAAAGTAGTTGGTTCCCATTAAAATACTGTTAAAAAGTGTTGTATTTCATTTAGACGGTCTAATGCCAAAACACCACGTGCTACCAATATACGAGAAATAATATTATTGCTGCTCTCGGTGAATAAACGTCCTGCGGATCGAGTAGCATATCTCAACTCACACTCACAATTCTTCATTTTTCACCGTATAGAACGTTAACTCGATTTGATTTTGATTTATTCATTTACAATTGAACAACTAGGAAAAAAAGATGAAAAGACATTTTGGAGGGACCGCGAGGAGCTAAATTGTGTGAATTGTTTTATTTTGCCTATTTAATGTTTCTTAGTTAATGCGTACTTAATATTTCTTCGGGTATAGGTGTAATTTTGAGATCGTCCTGGCCTAAAGGTTAAAGCGTCCGGTGTATTCGTATCTTGCGATGCACCGGTGTTCTAATCCCGTCGGCGGGTATCAATTTTTCTAATGAAATACATACTTATCAAATTTTTACGATTGACTTTCACTGTAAAGGAATAGCATCATGTAATAAAAATCAAACTCGCAAAATTAATTTGCGTAATTACTGGTGGTAGGACCTCTTGTGAGTCCGCACGGGTAGGTACCACCAACCCCGCCTATTTCTGCCGTGAAGCAGTAATGCGTTTCGGTTTGAAGGGTGGGACAACCGTTGTAACTATACTGAGACCTTAGAACTAGTATCTCAAGGTGGGAGGTGGCATTTGCGTTGTAGATGTCTATGGGCTCCGGTAACCACTTAAGATTAGGTGGGCCGAGAGCTCGTCTACCCATCTATGCAATAAAAAAATAACGTTGGTTTATTAACTGTTTAGTATCTGTGAAAGTGCAAAAATGTAAAAAAATTAAACAAAACCGCTGGACGTCGCTTCGCGAAGTCTTCGAAATAGTCCACTGAAAAAATCTCAGTAAATAATCAGCATTTTACTGAGATTATATGTTATCCCATATTATCTGATCTCATTTCATTTCATTCCATGCCAATTGATTAATGTTTCAAATTAATCAAATTCTTTTCACTCCATATTATCATTTTTCATAAAAAAAAGATTAGGCTCTATGGCATGATACTTTTGCCTCTCTAGTTTGAAAAAGAGAACTACTAAAGAAATACTCGATCGAAACGTTAAAATCCACTAATTTGTAACACGCACTCGCACAAATGTCATTCGTGGTACTAATTTCGGTAAAATTACTCGGTTACGAGATCACAACGTTAATATGAACTCGCACTCACAAAATAACACCGGGTACGTTTGCCGCTAGGGGCGCTGTTCCAATTGCATACAAATTTGAGCAAACTGGCTCGCTATCGAGAACGTTATAAAACTCGCACTAAGCACACAGTAATTTTGAGAATGCTCGATTGTGCGAAGCGTTGCTGTAGTTGGAACCGAATATATTAAGTGTATAATCTATGGTTGGAACATTCAACGTTGAGCATTATGCCGCATAATGCGCTCTTGTGCTGTAATTGGAAAACTACCTTAGTGAGCTTTCAGAGGTGAATGAAGTTAGCCCCTCAAAAAAATTTTTCTTTCTTATTTTCTACTTATTTTCTATTAATTCGTTTGTTCATCATTTGTTCTTGAAGTTAGCCCCTCAAAAAAATTTTTCTTTCTTATTTTCTACTTATTTTCTATTAATTCGTTTGTTCATCATTTGTTCTTGATTGTTCACTGTTAATAATTGTTTGTTCTGCATTTATTTATTTAAAAAAAAATATTAAAAATATATGTACAAATTAGCCCCTCGATTGCAATTTTTTATATTTTTTCGTCCTTAATGACTCTTAAATATTCATTTTCGATTGTTCTTATATAAAACACGTTTGTTCTCTTTCGAAATTACTCGTTTTTTGTTTAATTTACTATTTGTATTAGTAGATTAAATGTATACAAAATATGTGTACTGCGCATGCGTCAACTATAATGCCTAAACTTTCTACACGGTTTTAATCGTGAAAAAAAAAACAAATATAAATCCTGAAGGATAGGATTGGTATACAGTTTAATTAAAAAATAAATAAATGAAATAATGTACATTGGCGTAAAGTTAGACCAAATACATTTTTTTCATCCTCCTACCTATCGTTATGAAGGTATAAAAAAGATAGGGAGTCCACATAGTAATATAAACAAATAAGTAAATAATATGTTCATTATTTATTTTTCAAGAGATAATATAGGTATACATTATAATAACTTTTTTACACAGTCGAAATTATATTCCTAACATTAGTAAAATAACATTTTAATAATTTTTTTATAGGTTATGTATTGAAAGTGTTGGAAAATTATTTCATGTTTTAGCTGGAAAACGACATTGAAAATTATATGCAATACAAGATAATGGGCTCCATCAAATGAATTCGAATGAAACCAAATTGTTTACCATCCAAATTCGATTGTCGGGCAGATAGAAAACGAAAATTCACTCAAAGTGAACCTCGGCCTACATTTGTGAAACGGCAAAGACTCACTATTGTCAAAGTGATTGAAGAGACGACTAAAAATGAGATGTGTTATATTATTATACCTTTGCCATCTTGTAGTCAAGGTAGGTGTAACTGTCAATAATTAGTAACACACAGATCTCATAATTAAATAACAATATCAGAAAAAAGGAGAATAGTTAGTTAGTTAGTGGAAGTAGTCAAAATGGGCAAGTGGACCTCAGTTCCTATTACATAAGGTACTAGGAAGTTTGTGATAATGAAAATTTATTACAGTGTAATATCACTTACTTACTTTAACAGTGAAGGAAAACATTGTGATGAAACCTGCACACCTAAATGTCCTTAGGATTTTCTAAGTGTGTAATCCATCAACCAGCACTAGGCCAGCGTGGTGGACTAAGGCCTAAAAACCCTCTCAATGGTAGTGGAGGCCAGTGTCCAGCAAGGGGATATATTATATGGGCTGATGATGATGACTAGGAAGTTACATACTACTACTACTACTACTACTACTACAGTACACATATAATCCTATATATTTACAAACTATAAGTTTGTTGGGTACCTAGAAATTGCTAACATTATTTCATATTTCCAGATGTCCAGCCACTTGAAAATAGGTGTAGTAATGACAAAGCTATCCAAGTAGCTCCAGCAGAGGAACACAAAGGCAAGGCAAGTGTGTATTGCCACATCACCCCTTAATATATCTGAAGCAAGTACAAGTAAACAATCAGAACCAGCAAAAAGAAAACTGTTGTTCCTGAGGAAAAATTTGACAGTGATGAGTCAAATGCACCAGCAACAGAAGGATCAACTGTTGACTATGAGTTATCTCTCTATATCTCCACTCCATCAAAGACTCGTGCACTGCAGACTATAGCTCTCAAGAAGACTAAAAAAGTTGAAAAAATGAATGTGTTAACAACTTTATCTAAAGTGAAAAATAAATCACGTTTATATATTGGTCTTCCACAAGAATTATATTTCATAATAGGCTTGATTGAGAAACATACAAATGTTTCTGAACAAAATATAATATTATGTTTGATGAGAATAAAATTAAATAGAACATTCTCTCAATTGGCTGATGATTTCAATCTATCTGTAAGTCAAGCAAGCAATATATTTTTCAACAAACTCCCAGAAATTGCAAATGTAATATCACCCCTTGTTACAGTATAAAAAAAAAACAATGCAATAAATATATATGCAGGAAGGATAATTGATGTCAACTTGGTGGAAAATAGAAAGTTTTTAGATAGTTTGCCACCTACAATTAACGAAGTACCTATAATTAAATAAGTAATCCTTACTTATAAATAGGAATTTTTGTATTTTCACTCTTCATTCAAAAACTACTGAAGAGATTTTAATAAGACTTCTATGCTGGTCTTGTATGGCTAGCAACTCATAATTTTTTTGATTCTGTTTTCCACAAATGTGCTAAATATGGGCTTATATATATGAAAAGGAATAAAGATTAATAATATGTAACCTTTGTACCTGTATGTTAGGAATAATTCTTAAATAAAACATATTTAAATTGGAATATTATTTTTATTAAATCACATTCACTTTATACACATCAATATTTTGTACTCCCTAAAAGGTAAATAGGTATGAAGATTTTTTTAAGTATTTAACATTACATTTTTGTGTAAGATTAGAAAAAATGTTATTCTTCCAAGAAGAAACTACATTACCTAACAACTGTGCAACTTACTCGGGATCAAAATCAATACTAATTATAGTGACCTGATTATTTTTTTCAAATTTGCTGTTTGCTACACAAAATTAGCAAGTTTTACTTTTAGCATAATACATATTCATTTGAACTTATTCCATGCAGTGCCGGTTAGAGAAGTTGTGCAAACTAGAATAAATTCTAATAAAGAATAAGAATAAACTTTGAAGAGAAGAAGAAAAGAGCTTTCTTCGAAGCTCAATTCTACAAGGGTATTCAATCAGATAGCTATCTATCTCTGTCTTTCCTGTGTGAAATTTTGGTATGTCGAAATCTTGGATAAATCCAGCAAAGCTAAATAAAGTATTTACCTAAAAAATATGTTTATGCTTAAAGTCACGTGTTTATGTTATTCGAAAATATGAACCAATTTTTCAATCGAAGATTAAAACAACATTAATACTGAGAATGAATATTTATTTATAAAATACACATATATGTTTTGACCACCAAATTTGCACGATAATTAAAATTAATATTCATTAATATTAATTTAAATAAATATTAATTAATCTTCTTCTATAACTCATAGTCAACTGTTGATCCTTCTGTTGCTGGTGCATTTGACTCATCACTGTCAAATTTGTTCTCAGGAACAACAGTTTTCTTTTTGCTGGTTCTGATTGTTTACTTGTACTTGCTTCAGATATATTAAGGGGTGATGTGGCAATACACACTTTCCTTGCCTTTGTGTTCCTCTGCTGGAGCTACTTGGATAGCTTTGTCATTACTACACCTATTTTCAAGTGGCTGGACATCTGGAAATATGAAATAATGTTAGCAATTTCTAGGTACCCAACAAACTTATACTTTGTAAATATATAGGATTATATGTGTACTGTAGTAGTAGTAGTAGTAGTAGTAGTATGTAACTTCCTAGTCATCATCATCAGCCCATATAATATATCCCCTTGCTGGACACTGGCCTCCACTACCATTGAGAGGGTTTTTAGGCCTTAGTCCACCACGCTGGCCTAGTGCTGGTTGATGGATTACACACTTAGAAAATCCTAAGGACATTTAGGTGTGCAGGTTTCATCACAATGTTTTCCTTCACTGTTAAAGTAAGTAAGTGATATTACACTGTAATAAATTTTCATTATCACAAACTTCCTAGTACCTTATGTAATAGGAACTGAGGTCCACTTGCCCATTTTGACTATTTCCACTAACTAACTAACTATTCTCCTTTTTTCTGATATTGTTATTTGATTATGAGATCTGTGAGTGTTACTAATTATTGACAGTTACACCTACCTTGACTACAAGATGGCAAAGGTATAATAATATAACACATCTCATTTTTAGTCGTCTCTTCAATCACTTTGACAATAGTGAGTCTTTGCCGTTTCACAAATGTAGGCCGAGGTTCACTTTGAGTGAATTTTCGTTTTCTATCTGCCCGACAATCGAATTTGGATGGTAAACAATTTGGTTTCATTCGAATTCATTTGATGGAGCCCATTATCTTGTATTGCATATAATTCTCAATGTCGTTTTCCAGCTAAAACATGAAATAATTTTCCAACACTTTCAATACATAACCTATAAAAAAATTATTAAAATGTTATTTTACTAATGTTAGGAATATAATTTCGACTGTGTAAAAAAGTTATTATAATGTATACCTATATTATCTCTTGAAAAATAAATAATGAACATATTATTTACTTATTTGTTTATATTACTATGTGGACTCCCTATCTTTTTTATACCTTCATAGGAGGATGGAAAAAATGTATTTGGTCTAACTTTACGCCAATGTACATTATTTCATTTATTTATTTTTTAATTAAACTGTATACCAATTAATTGCTCCTTCAGGATTTATATTTGTTTTTTTTTTCACGATTAAAACCGTGTAGAAAGTTTAGGCATTATAGTTGACGCATGCGCAGTACACATATTTTGCATACATTTAATCAACTAATACAAATAGTAAATTAAACAAAAAACGAGTAATTTCGAAAGAGAACAAACGTGTTTTATATAAGAACAATCGAAAATGAATATTTACGAGTCATTAAGGACGAAAAAATATAAAAAATTGCAATCGAGGGGCTAACTTGTACATATATTTTTAATAATTTTTTTTAAATAAATAAATGCAGAACAAACAATTATTAACAGTGAACAATCAAGAACAAATGATGAACAAACGAATTAATAGAAAATAAGTAGAAAATAGGAAAGAAAAATTTTTTTGAGGGGCTAACTTCATTCACCTAGCTTTCAGGCAGCCCGGTGGAGTGCGTCGCTGATAGGTATCCCCAGTTCCTCCGCTATTTGGTCCGACCATCGTTTGGGACCTCTACCCCTAGGCCTTTTTCCCTCTATTTTACCGGTCACCATAAGGCGTTCCAAATTGCTGGTATCTCTACGTGCAACATGACCAAAATACCGCAATGTTCTTTGTAGGCAGATTGTGGATAGACGTTGAATCTTTTCTATTTTTAACTGCCTGAGAATAGATATGTTGGTGCGGCGGGCCGTCCATGGTATTCGTAGCATACGTCGCCAGCACCACATCTCAAAAGCGTCGATTCTCTGCCTATCTGCGGCTTTGAGTGACCACGTCTCTGCACTATATAGAGCAATGGAGAAGACAAGGGTGCGGACCAGATGTATTTTAGTTCGGTGGGTAATATTACGGTCTTATTTTTTAATTTTATTTATTTTTTATTTATATATTTATTTAAGAATTTATTTTTGTTGTTTTGCAAATAAAAAATCGAGGAGTTCTTATTTGACTACTCTGTAGAAAGAATCTTATTCTATGCAAAGAGCCCTATCCATAGAGCCCAAACACGACCTATTTTGGCCTATATTTACCGATTCTACGATTTTATTGGATATTGGAAATCTAAAACAGTTTATAACTTTTTAACCCATGGGCCGATTGTGACGGGAGTTCTTTGATATGATGACTAGCGTTCTTTCTATGTAAATATTATTGTTTTCACTCTGTACTTTGTTTATACTTTAATTTATTTGACGGCGTTAACGATATTTCTGTTTAGCACGTGCAATAGGAGTGACTCACACAAGCCAGGTGCGCCGGCCATGTCGTTCGACTCACAAACAACAGGTGCAACAGAAGTGACTCATAAATAAGCCAGCTGCGCCGGCCAGTATAAAAAGGCGGTACGTGCCTCGCAATGAACATTCGTTGGACTGCGTTTGCCTGGTGCACCTACTATATCCTTGTTACGTTGTGTGATTCAGTGACTGTTGTACGTACTGGTTAAAGTTGGACAAGTGTTAAAGTGAATTGTTAAGATAACATATTGCTGATTAAATCAGAAATCAAAGGTGACTTCGTTTTACTTGGTGTGCAACAAAATAATGTCTACCCTCAAGCTTACATATTTAATCGTATTGGTGTACGTACTCGGATGCAACAGTAAATCTTGACTTTGGGCAATAACTATATTATCATATAGTAGCCTCTCACTTTATTATTGTTCCTTCTGCTTTTGTGTATTGACTACCGGTCTGTATTGACCACTATCTCTATACAATTTATATATTTTACAATTTTAAGACCAATATACAGGATTTTTCTTTTATTCCGACTCTGTATATCTTTATTTGTGTTTAGTGTTTTATTGTCTTTACAACTTTTACAAATTTTATTACTATTTTATTGATTTTTTATATTGACGAACCACCTGCAAATGTTTGGACATAGGACGCCAAAGAAAATGACCAGTAGGGACAAGGAGCTGCCGAAGCCTACTGCGGACTCGAGTGTGAGAAGGAGTATTAGCGAGTGGGAATCGGCAAGCACATCGGCCCCTATAACACAGGCCATGGAAAAGAGTGCATCAAGAAGCCCCACACCAACAACAGCACACAAACTGGAACTCAAAGCTGCGGCAAGACTCTCCACTGAGTTGCAACACTCTCCCAACCGAACATGGTATGGATCGAGCAGCGGAGGCAAGGGCATGTTTAAGTAGGGTCAAATTTACCAAGAACTGAGAAAGAAAACAGACACAAATGATAATATTATCACAAACACCACTTGTCAACCCTCGGATCCGGTAATCTTAAATATAGACTCGACGTTCGCCATGAAATTGGAAGAAAATACTAGACTTCTCAAAGAGAACAATAAAAACTTATAGGAAATAAAAGGTAAATTAGGTAAACAGTTACAGACTTATGCCAGTATTACTGAAAGTGGTAAGCATGTAGTACTGGAAAACAGCAAAAAAAATTATATTTTAAAAGAAACAGTAGACAAACAAAACTCAGAACCAAAGAACTCTTTGGAGACAGACGGTAGAATTACATATAAACAAAAAACGTTACACTCAATGGTGATAACGTCGAAAAACGAAACTGAGACCGGCAGCAGCAGCAGCAGATGCAAACGAGGGGTGGGTTAGGGTAGAGAGAATCGCAAAACAAGCGAATGCCGTGCTCGAACATGTCAGGGTGTGGGGCGTCGAAAACAAGCTCAAGTTTGCGCCGCACAAAACCAGCACTACGCTGATTACGCGGAAGCTGAAATTCGACGCCCCACGCCTGCGCATGGGCGGAACCGACATCATCATCTCCAATGAAATGAAACTACTAATATTGACTATTGACAATAAGCTGACATTCGATTCTCACGTAGCTAACATCTGCAAAAAAGCCACAACTGTTTACAAACAGGTATGTCGAGCGGCTAAAGTTAATTGGGGACTCCACCCGGAGGTAATCCGCACCATTTACTTAGCCACGGTTGAACCAATAATCCTGTATGCCGCTAGCGCCTGGGTGGGTCGTCCGCCCAAAAGTTGGGAGTGAAGCGAAAACTGAGAACGGTGCAACGCGGGATTGCTCAGAGAATCTGTAAGGCGTAACGCACCGTTTCATTGAACTCTGCGCTGATCCTTTCTGGGTTACTCCCCTTGGATCTGCGCGTTCAGGAGGCTGCTTCACTGTACGAAGCCAAAAAAGGGAAAAATAAATTTGCGTTGGGGGACAGGGAAGTTGAGCGGATGATTTCAACCACCGTGAATCCGCATCCCGCTGAGCGCACCGAGTTTGAGCTGTGTAGCCTGATGAACGTAGAAGACGTCAACGCTCTCAATAACTTTGAGATACGTATATATACCGACGGTAGCAAGATCGACGGGAGAGTAGGTGCAGCGATCTCCGTATGGAACAGCGAATCTGAAATCAGAGCCCGAAAACTTGCTTTACCGAACTACTGTACGGTATACCAGGCTGAGCTCCTCGCGATATGCAGGGCCACCAACGAGATCAGGACACTTAATGCTTCTACATTTGGTGTCTTTAGTGACTCTATGGCGGCTCTGTTGTATTGGAGTGTTGTAGGTGAAATAAAAGAGAACTGTTCAAGTCGACAATTCGTGTAATTCTGTTATAATTTAGTGTGTGCAGTTACAAATATAAGGTTAGGCGAGCTGCACACTACACCTCCCCCCTTTTTAAAAAAAAATGATATTATTATATAATTCCTTTTTTATATTTATTACTTAAACTAAATTACACAAAATATTATTAAATTTCATACTTTACTAACAAAAATCCAATAAAACAATATTTTAAGTTACAAACTTCTTTGTATTATTTTTATGAATTATGTATGCTTTATTATCCTTTAAGATTTTAACATTTGGTGAGACATCTTCTATGACTTCGTATGGTCCTAAATAAATCTTATCTAACTTATCTCCTACTTGATTTTTAATTAATACTAAATCTCCTTTCTTATATTTTATTGAATTAATAGTTTTGTCAAAATTTTTTTTTCTTAATTTTTTATTAAATAACAAATTGTTTCTTGCTTCAGCTTGTGCTCTTTGAAGTCTGTACTTTAGTTCTAAAGGGTAAGAATCAGGGTTACATAAGGGATCAACACATGAATTTTGTTCTATGTTAGATGGTAGATTACAATGTTTACCAAATACTAATTCAAATGGCGTGTATTTTGTCTCAGAGTGAACTGTAGTGTTAAATGAAAAGCACCAGAATGGAAGCCAACTGCTCCAATCTGTTTTATTATTATCACACTGAATCCTAAGATAAGCACCTAGAACCTTATGAGTGTTTTCCAAACCTCCAAGAGTCTCATGATGATAAGCTGTTGAATGCAGTTTTTTTATATGCAATAAATTGCAAATTTCAGTAAATACTGATGACATAAACTCTGTTCCCTGGTCTGTTATTATTTCTGTAGGGATACCATACCTCAGAATAAAATTATTTACAAATGATCGCGCTACTGAAACTGTATCCTTCTTTTCTAAAGGATAAGCTTCAACATATTTAGTCAGATCACATTGTAACGTCAGAATATACTTATAATTAAAATTATCTACATCTAATGACCCCATTAAATCTAAACTAACTCTCTCAAAAGCAGTGGATGCCGTGGATGTGATAACCATTGGCTCCTTTGTACGTCTATTGGAATGCTTTTGAATCTGACAACTTTTACATTTCTTTACGTATTCTGATACGTCATTGGTCATTCCTGGCCAATAATAATACTTCCTAATATTATTTAACATTCTGTTTACCCCCGCGTGGCCACTCGTGGGTAACAGGTGGAAGTCATTTAGGATCACAGTCCTTGTGTCTTTGTCAGTAATTCTTGTCACATCTTTAATGACAAGTAACTTGGGAAAATCTTTCAAATGGCTTATTTCCTTTATAAAATTGTTTACAAGTCGTTCACAGCGCTTGCTTTTAATTATTACGAGCTCGTTTATTTTGATTTGCTTGCAAAAACGTTGTAATTCTCTCGTTAACACACTTACGGTAGACAACGATTGAGAAATTATAAAAATTGCTGATTTTTCAGACACGAATTTGCAGTTACCATTATCACTAGTAAAATGTTTGAATTTTTCTATCTGTTTTAATGTATTTTTATTACAAAATAGCATCAATTCAACGCCGTTAATTGGTCGTTTGAGGATTTCCACTACTTTAGGTTGATCAGGCCTTGGAGTAGAGGATACCTCCGTAGTCATGTTATTATTGTCACAGTCAATACGTAACCTACGAGCCTGTGCTCTTGTCATGACCGATACTACATGCTGTTGCATTTCCTTTAAACTGTTGGATGTAATAGGTATCTGGCTCAATACATCTGCAGCTGCGTTGTGCAAAACTCACATGATTAATTATAATATTTAAATAAATATATCCTATAGACTCTAAATTACCACTAATTCCTTTTATAATTATCTTATCATGTTTTACTAAATTCAATAAATTCTTATGTCGCGACAACCATTCATACTTAAGTACACATAAACTAGCTCCACTATCGATTAATAAATTAAGATCGATATTATTACACAAAAATGACTATAACTAAAAATCGAATGAGTGCACTGTTTAGGTGCGAAAAACTCTAAGTTGTCATAATTATTTGCGTTATCGTTGCGCAAGTTGTCTTGGACATTGGACTCTTGCGTATTATGCTGTACACGCTGATAATGCATCGGTCGTCCGCGAAAATGCTGACGCTGGCGCTGATCGCCTGAGTGTTTACCTCGATTTACGATATGTGAAGTTCGTTGACCTGTACTATTTTCATAACAATTATAGTTACGATTATAATTTGTCTTATTGTTATAAAAATGGCTATCTCCTCGGCTTCAGAAACCTCTCTAGTTTTCTCGTAGTTGCATAACCTGCTCTTGTGGATAGAAAGACATAGATTTCCTTAAACTGAATATTGCCACTCATTACCGGCAACAGGGAAATTGCAGTTTTAATATCAAATGAGTCTGACATTTTTGTAGCACAATTAGAATATTCTATCATTCTGACATAATTTCCTTAAACTAAATATAAAGTAATTCCGCATGAACTTAATAATAACATTTAATACAGAACATTGAAATAACGTAAAAAAAAATTACAATATCAGAGCAAAAACTTACATTGCAGTAAGCACGTATTTACTGTCAACGTATATGCAGGTCGTGACGTCTTACGTAGCATGGGTGAATGAACTCCTCAGCATTGGACTCGAGCTGACTCCTAGCTGCTCCACCTCGGACCCGTACAATTTATCTCCCGGCGCCCTGCATATCCTCTCATAATAAGGCTTGAGCATTCTCCCGGCTCCCGGCAGCAACACCCTTTTTTGTCTTCTTCTATTGTTCTCATCGCTTCATCCAAATCAATCTTCTGTGAGGGTTTCTTTTTTTCTTCTTTTTTTTCATTTTCGGTAATTTGAAAATCTTCTTTTCTCTTATTTCTTGTCTTCACAAACTTCTATTCTTCATAATATTCTTCATAATTATATTTCTTCATATTTATTTCAGCTACTCTCGTATTTTACGTATGTTGCAAAATTTTAACTGCTGGCTAAGGGTCGCCATGTATTGGAGTGTTGTAGGTGAAATAAAAGAGAACTGTTCAAGTCGAAAATTTTTTTTTATTTTTTTTTATTGCCTTTGTAGGCAGACGGGCATACGGCCCACCTGATGGTGAGTGGTTACCGTCGCCCATGGACTTCAGCAATGCCAGGGGCAGAGCCAAGCCGCTGCCTATCGTGTAATACTGTTATAATTTAGTGTGTGCAGTTACAAATATAAGGTTAGGCGAGCTGCACACTACACTGTTATCCATCACTAACTAGGACTGCTTGCATCCCCTGGAGTCGTTGGGTACGTGGAACCGTCGCTACCTTGATGGTGACACGGCTTCCACGACAAAACTGTTCTTCCCCGAGGCGACGGCGGCATACAGGACAATAAGGAAAATGCACATTGACAACTTATGCACTCAGGTATTAACTGGGCACGGCGGGTTCTCGGAATACTTAAATAGATTTAAGTGTAAAGACAACTCGTCGTGCACCTGCGATCCAGATACTGCTGAAACCGCTCCCCATGTATTAAGTTTTTGCCCTCGTTTTGCTACATTGTGACTCTGTGTGGAGCAGTTATTGCAAACCGCAATTGTACCTAAAAATTACAGCGCAATAATCTAAAGTAAAAGTCGCAAATCTTTCATCGAGTACTGCACCAAAGTTTGTAAAATAGTTATAGATAATAATAAAACATAGAATAGTAAAATATGTTAATATAATATATATTATACATAACATACGTGTAGTAATTGTATAAGCAACTTAGCAGTAGGTAGCCATAAAAGTAAATATATAATAAATAATTTGTTTATTGTCCTGTTTGTAAGTAACCTGTATTGAAGAAAACTTGTCCACCGTCTTTTATTACTTAAGATTAGAAGTTAAGATAAATACAAATAAATAGCTCTATTAGGAAATAAGTTGGGTAACCCACCCACATGAAGCATAAATGAGATCGAATGACAGAAAGATCTAGTTATGAAGCATGAATGGTATCGAACGCCTGCGAGAACTGGTATGCATGAGAATACGATGACATAGATAACGATTATGTTGTAGGAAGGTAAAAAAAAACCTTTTTTTTTTTTTTTTTTCGCGGGGAAATCCTCATGGACTACCTCCGCCTGGGGAAAGGCGGAGGGGCGTGCCGGACTCCTACCGGCTAAAACCACCCCGGTGTCCACCCACACGTGTGCGCAGGGCCGCGGGAATCCAAATTCTTCCGCAGCCCCACACCAGTGCTGGCCCGGTCTGTCCAGGCCTCGTCTCCTGCACGGGGTAGTGAGGCGTTCAGCTACTCCGTGCATCGCCTCAGAGACACGCGCCGACACCCGCACGCGCCTCCGTCTCAGGTCCATCGAATAGGGGAAACATAGCGAGGGCTTTCCCAAGTCCCTCGCTCCTGGACCCATTCATGGGGGGCGGAAAAGGGCGTTGTCCGCCCTTCTCCTGCGCCCGGTGCGCCTTCTGCGGCCGGGGAAGGGAGTCGAGATCTCCCTCTCCCGTTCCGCAGTTTCCTTCTGCGACATCACGTCCTCGCAGAAGGACACCACGGCGTCCCACGACTCACGAATATAACGCACGAACATCGACCAGACCCGGCACCGGCCGCATCCGCTTCCCGTCCAAACCCGACACGCCCCGGTCCTCAGAGCCAATCTTTATTCCGAAGTTACGGATCCAATTTGCCGACTTACCTTACCTACATATTATAAGACCTGAGAATACTGGGATGTCAATTATATAACCAATATATATTTGGAACACCCCAAAACCCCCTAAGGATAGTTTTTCTTTGGAAATGGAATTACCTTTTTGGATATTAACTTAATAAAAATTGGTATTTAAAAGAAATTGAAACACTTTTGATATCATTTGATAAATAAATATTATAATCACATTAATTTGATAATTTGATAACAAGAGCTCTGACTACGTTAGAGGACAACCAATTATCATGTACGCGGCCGGAGCCTGGGCGCCCGCTACGAAAAAGCTGGGCATACGGAGGAAGCTGGGTTCCGTCCAACGAGGATTCGTCCAGAAGCTCTGTAAGTCTTACCGCACGGTCTCTCTAAACTCGGCACTGGTACTGGCTGGTTTACTTAGACCTCCGCATACAAGAAGCAGCTGCCATGTATGAGGCGAGGGAGAGGGTCATCCTAGCTAATACCAGGAGACCAGGAGATTGAGTGTCCGGTGAGATTTGCAGAAACTTCTCACCCCGCCAAACAAAAAGCTTTGGAATTAGTGTGCCTGGCGGACGAGGAGCTTGTTGAAAGCTACAACGTGCAGACAGTGCGGATCTTCACTGACGGCAGCAAGATTGAGGGGAAGGTCGGAGCCGCATTATCCGTATGGGATAATGAAGTCGAAATCCAGAACCTCAAACTTAGCCTCGCCGCGTACTGCACAGTCTATCAGGCGGAATTACTGGCGATTTGCTTCGGCCTGTATAGCGACTCAATGTCCGCATTGCAGTCGCTTGCAGGCGGGCGCTCGCTCCTCCCCTGGTGGTGCGCGCCCGTGCCAATTTGACAACAGCGGCTTCGGCTCAAGGCAAAGCTGTGTCTTTGTTTTAGGTTAAAGCCCATGCGGGCCTGCCAGGGAATGAGCGCGCGGACGAATTGGCAAAGGGAGCAGCGTTGGCGTCGCGGAGGAAGCCGGACTTTGACCTGTGTCCGATTTCATTCATCAGACGGCAGATCCGAATGGGATCGCTCGATGAATGGAACCGGAGATATGCCGGCGAGACGGCCTCCGTGACGAAAATGCTCTTTCCGAATGCCCTAACCTATTCTAAGAGTTGCGCTGTACCACTGGGTGGCTACGGTTACTTGTGCAGAGTTAAAATATTTTTAAATTTTTTTGAGTCGTTTTCCAGTTTGTACCGTTAGAAGTGATCTCTGTGCGGAGAGAGACAAGTGGAAGAGTTTGTGGTGTATTATAAGGGGGCTTACGCCTGGAAACCTGGAGTTCTTTATCGCCGGAACCAACTCGAGCCGACGGCTTACTGGGGGTGGTTGTTGCTGCCACAAGAACCTGAGCAGTCTGGCATATATGCAAGTAAGTGCTAAGGCTGTGTAGCAGCGTAAGACTAGTTCTTACGCTGCTACACAGCCCCGGAAAGGCACAATTTTAAAATTTCATACCTAGCGGTCTCGCCATTGTTCTCTTACTATACCCTGCGGAACGCTTTCCGACCTGGGGCTGTCCGGTTGGGTATCGCCCCCGCTTGCGGTGACTCCGCGAGTGTCGACTCGAATTATTGGAACAGTGAACTGATTTATCGCAGTGCTTTCTTCCTAGCTCAGAGTGCGGCAACCGATCCCATCCATACGTTTAAGATCGACGTGAAGTGTTAGGAGCCGCACTGCGCGCTGGAGTGGTTTGTCCGACAACGGCAGATGGAGCTGGGCTTAGGTTGGATTAATTCAATACTTGGATAACGGATTGTCTACTGTCTGAGTGGTTCCCCTCCTGCGCCTGTGGGGGCAGTGCTACTTATTGTCGTTTGAGCTTTTACCACTAGAGACAAGTGGGCGAGAAGCTATTGTGCTGCGGTTTACCTCCGGCCACCAGCGAACAACAAAATATTAAAACCACCACAGGTTACCAAGAGCAATTACCGGCCGCCGCGGACTACCTGAAAAACGAGTACTGCCAGGAGTGCCAGGACAGATTCACAAACCCTTTACCTTAATAACCTTACCGTACCGATCAACCGGTACCAAATTACCTTTACCTTTCAGGATACCAGCAAATAACCTTTACTTCTCAGGAGGGAATAAGGGGGGGAGAGCGGGGGGAGGAAGGTACTCTTTAATTGAAAAGAAATCAAATACATACATAATCACACAATTAATAATATAATATAGACGCAACGTGGGCGGCGCTGAATCGGCTAGGTGCTGAACGTCGGCACATTACTGGACCCAGACGCCGACGAGAGACAGGTCACCGGAGGTCAACTGGGCGCGGCGACAATTTGAGCCCGCCGACGGGCCTCTTCAGTCCAACAAACCTGGAACACACAAAGAACACATAATACACCTCTAGCCGTTACAGACAAACAAGCTTACAGGTCAAACATAAGAACTAACAACTTAAGACGCACAAAATAAAATACCCACCTAAACAATAAAAAATTACTCCAAGTTCACAAACACTCGGCGTCACACCCTGGAGTTGCTTTTGTTAGACCCAATTCGCCGCAGGGGCATTTAGGGAGGGCTCGTGAAGTCTCGCTGCAAACTCCCGGGCCTGAACAAACAAAAACAATTATATTATCACTTAAACCGACCGACGCCGACACAGACTAAATTGTGACAAAGCATTAATAGACTGCATAGCACTTGTCAGCGCGGAGCGGGCACAGAGTTGGTTAGCCATACAGCCATCACAAAAATAATAATAATAACAATAAATAAATAATAATTAATTCATAAAATAACAGACATAATCATAAATAGTAACATACTACATACATAAATACCTTTATAATCGACAAACCACTATATATATGTATATAACTAGTCAGGTCATAAGTATTGTCACACAGTAAAAACTTTTCTTTTAGAATGCTGGCCACAAAAAAGTTTATTGAATTCGAATTTCGAATTGTTCATGAAAATAAAAATGTATACTTTTAGAATTTTACTCATTTTTAAATATGGAGTGGACGCTTAAAGAAGACCGTGTTGCAGTTATTGCGTTGCATCGTTGCGGTTACGCGCCAATTCAAATTTTTAACATACTGAAAAATTTTAATATAACCAAAAGATTCGTTTATCGTACCATCAAACGATACAATGAAGACTCTAGTGTAGATGACAGATCAAGAAGTGGTCGCCCTCGGTCTGTTAGGACTCCAGCAGTGATAAAAGCTGTGAAGGCGCGAATTCAAAGAAATCCCAAACGTAAGCAGAAACTGTTGGCCCTTCAGATGGGGTTAAGCAGAACCACGGTGAAAAGGGTGTTAAATGAAGACTTAGGGCTTCGGGCATATCGAAGAAAAACAGGACATCGTTTGAATGCTCGTCTAATGGACCTGAGACTGAAGAGATGCCGCACTTTGTTGAAGCGGTACGCGGGAAAAAAATATCGGGAAATTCTTTTTTCGGATGAAAAAATTTTTACCGCAGAAGAGAGCTACAACAAACAAAATGATAAGGTGTACGCACACCGTAGTGAAGAAGCGAGCAACCGTATTCCGCGTGTCCAACGAGGTCATTTTCCATCCTCGCTCATGGTATGGTTGGGAGTTTCTTATTGGGGCTTAACAGAGGTACATTTTTGTGAGAAAGGTGTAAAAACGAATGCAGTTGTGTATCAAAATACAGTCCTGACGAACCTTGCGGAACCTGTTTCTCATACCATGTTCAATAACAGGCACTGGGTATTCCAACAAGATTCGGCGCCAGCTCATAGAGCGAAGAGCACACAAGGCTGGCTGGCGGCGCGTGAAATCGACTTCATCCGGCACGAAGACTGGCCCTCCTCCAGTCCAGATTTGAATCCGTTAGATTACAAGATATGGCAACACTTGGAGGAAAAGGCGGGCTCAAAGCCTCATCCCAATTTGGAGTCACTCAAGACATCCTTGATTAAGGCAGCCGCCGATATTGACATGGACCTCGTTCGTGCTGCGATAGACGACTGGCCGCGCAGATTGAAGGCCTGTATTCAAAATCACGGAGGTCATTTTGAATAAACTTTAGTGTCATAAGAATCTATGTTTTGTTAAGTTCATTTTGGTATATGAATGGTTACATAATGAATAAACTTGTTTCAATTATTTTACATTAAACATGTGACAGAATTTATGACCTGACTAAGTATATATTTATTATTACCAAACCGAAATAAATAACTAACAAGGGAGCATTAACAAATCAACTGACATAGAATAATCAATCAGCAATAACAAACACAAGAAACCAATAGAACAATAGACGAACCACAGCAAACATAAGTAATGGCCTCAAAGAGTAAAACTGGAAGTGTGGGTTCAATCCGGTGTTCCTGAAGTGCGCCAGCGGTGCGGAGGGTGGACGATGAGCTGAGAGGGCTGTCGCTGTACCGGAACGATACTTACCAGGCGGCCAGTCACCGACGTCGCAGAGAAGCGTGGATGCGCGCTCTCGAGAAGAATGCGGTTTTTTCGGAGTCGCGGCGACGGGATACATGTTGTGGCCCATGTCGCTCGCAGAAGCATTAAGCGCCGCGAGCGCGCCGGCGAATGTAGAGTGTAGGATAGCATCGGAGGTAGCCGGCGAGCAGTCTTCAAGAATCAGTTTGGGCGGGGGACTGGGGGACGCCGCAAATCAGGCCAATCGAACCGTCCAGGACGCCAAGACATCCCTGGAAAGCAAAACCACCGCAAACTTAAAGAAAGAAATTAGAGAATTGGTTGTGGAGAAGCTTCAATTGCTGCTGGAACTCGTACTGCGACTGGCGGACTCGCGAACACGTTTTTCAAACGAACTAGAGTGCTTATACACCTCTGTTGCCCGAGAGCTTGAAATGGCTGAGCGCAGACACTCGCTAGTGCTCGAGAGACCAGTTGGAGTTCGGCGCGAAGCTCGACACTATAAAGGGTGACACCGCCGCATCGCGAATCATTCTGGGATTAGAGGTGGCCCAACCCCTGGCAGAGATCAAGCGGGCGGGCACCTCTTCGTCGTTGGACCCCAAAGTCGTGGAGGAGATACGGGAGTTGAAGGCTGCGCTGGCGGATGGGAAGCTGCAGCAGACGGCGAAGGAGCTGGGTCCCGCGAAGAGCATGCTAAAGGAAGTGCGCGCGCTGCGGGAGGAGACGCGGACAAGCGGCGCGACCGTGGCCGAGGTGGCGTGCGAGCTGCCCTCTCGCCGCCCGCACCGCGCAGTTACGTGGAGGCGGAAGCCGCACCGCGCCCGCAGCGCCGCACACCATCATCGTGTCGTCCCGGGACCCAAGGCACACCGCCGACGAGGTGCTGAAGCGAGTTGAGAGTGCGGCGGGAGCGGAGGCTCGTAGAGAGGGCGTGCGAGTCGAGCGGTGTCGGAAAGCTCGCGATGGCAAGGTCGTCCTGGGCTGTGCGAACAAGAGCGTAGCGGGAAAGCTCGTGGCGCAGTTGATGGCTGAGGAGCTAACCTATGGAGAAGGGCTGCCCGGTGCGCCGCCGGTGGGACGCCATAGCGCGCTCCCACGTCGCTTATTGCTAAAGGCGCAGCGGTCGTGGCCTAAGTTTTCACCCTAATCCACGCCAACTTTAATCGCGCGAGGCTCGCAACTAGCGAGCTGCTAGCAGAAGGAGCGACGCGACGCGCGGCCACGCTGCTCGTGCAGGAGCCGTACGTTGGCGCCGTAGAAGAAATGGCGGCGTCGGAGAGCGCGCGCGTGGTGCAGGCCGCCGGAGCCACGAAGGAGAAGCCCAACAAGGCCGCCGTGATAATTTTAGATGCAGCGATACGGCTGGAAGTGGACTCGACCCTGCAATCCCAGCGGCTAGCGACTGCAGTTAGCACTGATTAGACAGGAGTCGAGGTCGCTGCCTCTAATATCCGCCTACATCGAGCCGGGTGACAGTGTTGAGTGGCGTGAGGCGATGGAGGGCATACGCACCGTGGTATCAAGGGTAGGAGCGGGCCGAGTGTTGTTGGGGGGCGATTTCAACGCCTGGAGCCGTTGGTGGGGTGGCGAGCGTGACGACGAGTGCGGAGAAGGACTGGCAGGAATGCTAGAAGAGCTGAGGCTAACCATAATAAACGAGGGCGATGAATCCACCTTCCAAGTATACCGGCGAGGGCGCGCGTATACCGCAGTGTGGACGTAACGGCATGTGGCGAGGCGTTGCAGCCGATGGTGAGAAGTTGGCGCGTAGACGGCGACATTATGTCGTTCGACCATAACGCGCTCATCACCGAGTTGGTCCTGCGAGGCGCGCCCGCCGCGCCGCTGCTGGAAAATGCTTCCGGCACGCTCAAGTATAACACGAGACAGGTGGATTGGCTCGAGTTCGCCGACGCATTCCGTGCCAAGCGAGAGCGCAATAACGCGACGGCTGAACATTGCGCTGCGCTGTCGACGGAGGCGGACGTGGAAGGGGCGACGACGGACTATGTGGCGGCCCTGGCGGCTGCATGTGATGCGGCACGCCCGCCCCGCCTCAGGAAGGACCCTCCTTGGTGGTCGATAGATCTAGAAATAAAAAAAAAGAAGTTAGAACAAAAAAAAGGAGAATCAGATGTGCAGCCCCGGGAAGACGGTAATATGTAATTAAAGAGTATCTGACTGCCAAGGAGGAGTACACGGAGATGGCACGACAAGCGCAGACCGCCAGTTGGAAACAGCTGTGTACGACGGCAGAGCGGAAGTCCATGTGGGACGGAATCTGGAAAATATTGCGGCGCACCGAGCCGCGGCGGCCGGAGGTACTGCTGCATGCGGCGGGCGGCAGCACGTGCTCGGCGCGGGAGTCGGCGCGGCTGTTGGCCGACACCCTATTCCCAGACGACCGACCTGGGGAGGACACACCCGAGCATGAGGCTTTGCGTCGAGTGGATGCCAACTTATACCCCGAGACGCCGCCTGACCCCCCTTTCACGGAGCACGGGTTGAGCTGGGCGGTTTGTGGTTTCTCGCTCCGTAAGGCGCTGGGTCCGGACGGTTTCACCGCAGACATCGTAGAACACTCCGTGTTGAGAGACAGTGGAGCCTTCCTGGCACTGGCCAATGCGATGTTGCACGTGAGTGTTTTCCCTAGACCATGGAAAATTGCCGCGGTTTCAATTACACCTAAAGCCAACAAGACGAACAAGGCTTACCTGCGATCAAATCGTCCCATTGGTCTGCTGTCCATCCTAGGCAAGGTCGTTGAAAAAATGATTACTGGAAGGTTGCGCTGGCATCTCCTCCGAACTGTTATAACTTCCCGTTGCACTCCTTCTTGCTAACTATGCACTCTGTCCCGCTACCTCAACACTCTGCATAATACACCTATATCGGGCTCACGTCAGTGAGTCAGTCTCCTTCATCTCCTCATCCAAGACGGTCGTCCAAAATCATAAAGTATTTTTTTTAAAAAGCTAAATATCCTGTGGCTCATAACATTTTGGTGGCAGCGTAAAGGGATTTTGAAAAGTCCCTGGTACGTCTCAATATCCAGTGAACTCTAAAATTCAGTGAATCATAGAATTAATACTTGTGATCGTGAACTCCACCGTTTTTACTAATAATTTGTGCATTTGTGTTGTGCTCGTCGATCGCTGAAAGCCCACTGCTGCGCATTCTACTTGAATGCTGTAGCCGGCATCACAGTACCATACCCAGTGTCACGGACAACTGCTCCTGCGTGCCGCGACCGGTATCCGACGAAACACAGAAACGCAACTCACGGATCGCCTCATCGCCGAGTTCCGAGAATGAACGCCCTTATCGTGCTGTCTGCGTGCCTGTGAGCTCTTTATCAATTTATTAAATTGTTTTGGTCATTGCTATATTAGATACCAGTTCAAACTTTTGTATTCTATTTTCGTTTAGTAACCGTGTTCACTAGTTAATTTTATAAGAATTTGTAATTCAACTTGTATTATATAAGAAAATGGCGGAAAGGTCTCAGAGTCCAAAATACGAAAAAACCGATTTCGCGGTAACAAACACCGAGGAGGAGGGCCAAGGCCATCTTCTTCCCCCACAAACGCGGTCTGTCGCGAAAAATAGAGCTGTGATGATTCAAAAGCCCGAAATCGATCTCTCAATTTTGCTGAAATTTATAAAACCATACGATGGCTGTAGAGAAACGCTAAACTCATTTCTTGTGAACTGTAACAACGCTTACGAGCTAGCGTCTGACGTACAAAAAGATATACTCTTTAAGTACATACTTTGCCAATTACAGGACAAAGCGGAAACCGCTTGTTCCATTAAAGAGTTCGCTAATTGGCAACAACTCAAAGACTTTCTTAAGGTCCAGTTCAGCCAGAGGAAGCATTATGCTCACCTATTGACAGATCTACAAGAATGTAAACAACAAACAAACGAAAACGTTAGCCAATATGCTCTTAGGATAGAGACGTGTTTGTCCCAGCTATTAACCGAGATATCTATCCCTCATGGTCACAAAAGTAAGGAAATGGTAGGGCGGACAGCCGCCATGGAAGAATTAGCCCTCCATCAGTTCCAAATGGGACTTATTCCTCGCATCTCTAACATCATTCGTTGTAAATCTCCTAAAACCCTGAATGAAGCGGTGAATATAGCTATATCGGAGGAAAAAAATCCAACAATTCCTATTCAAACAAAACCTCTCCGGTTATCGTCAAGAGAGTCGGCCAACTTTCAGACCAAACATCGCAAGACCAGCTTTTGCCCAACCCTTACTTAGAGATGTGAACCGCCAATTCCCTACTAACAACTATCATCCTAGACCAAACAATTATCCAACTAGACCCGCGAATAGCTATGATTCTAATACCATATTTTGTAGATATTGCAAAACACCAGGGCACACCTTGGAACAATGCCGCAAACGCGAGTTCAACAACAACAAGTTCAAATTTAACCAAAACCAAACCGGTGTCGCCCAAAGGGTAAATTACGTAGAACAAGCCGATCAAGCTGAAGGCTATGATACGGTCGACAACGATCATCCAAAAAACGAATAATCGTCTCGCCCCGATGTACAGGACAAAGTAGAATAAAAACCGGCATCAATAAATCTAATCCTATATCCAAGGCAACACCGCTACATGGAAGTTACGCCTCAATTTTAAAAAAGAATCTAAACATCGAAAGGACATCGCTACATGATTGTCCATCCAAATCCACTGTATCCATGCAACCACTCAAAGAAGTAGGATTGCCAAAAAATACTGTATCCACTGTCCGAGCGACCATCCAGAGAAATGAGATCGCCTAAATCCACTGAATCCTTAAATACTAATAAAAACACAAATACAAAATCCAATTTATCTAAGAATACTAATCCTAACCCTCCTAAGCCCAATGTATTTGAAATAACGAGTAACCCAGCCAAGACCCTTCTACCTCATGTCCTAGTCGAATCCTCTGTATCGAGCATTCCACTTTCTTTATTAGTCGACTCAGGATCGTCTGTCAGCCTAATTAAACACTCGTGCATCGAAAAGCATCCTAAATTAGAATCAGAAATTATTAAATTAAAAGGAATAGATTCTGAAGATGAACCCATTAACACAAAGGGTCACTTCCAATTAAAAATATACGTCGATAAGCAAAAAAAATAACACATAAGTTCCACGTCGTCGATAAAATACATCTACCTTACGACGGCATTATAGGGTCCGATTTACTTAATGCGTATAGCTGTAATATAAATTATACCAACGACTTACTCCATATTGGGAAGCTATCTCTCAAATTACATTTTAATGATCCAGCGTATATAATTCCAGCAAGAACCGAAACTGTAATTGAATGCTCCATTACCAATCCTAATTTAAAAGAAGGAATGATTCTAGACCAAAAACTCTCAGACAGCTTGATAATTGCAAATTGTATAGTACGAGTTAAACAAAATAACAGAGTCAATTTATCTGTCGTAAACACCTCCGAAGAACCTATTGTCGTGAACTCGAATCTAAGTTTAAAATTACAACCTATAGATCCTTTAGAATTCCAAAATCATCCTGTAATTCATACGAACATCTCAACCGACAGCCTTAAACGTACTGAGGAAGTATTTAAACAATTACGTATCTCTCACCTTGTAACGCTAGAAAATTGAAATTAATTTTGTATTATTAAGTGTATTTCTATAATTGAATCGCACAACCGTCTTATCCATCGTTTTCCCACATTGCACCGTCCAACCTCAAACCCTCCTACTACGGACCAAGCTGGAACCACTGAACACGTTACTCCACTGAAAATCCGGACGCACAACCCTCAACCGGAAAACACTCCGGCTCCCACTATCAGAACAAATGTATAACTTTCTTTCCCAAACATCGCAGAATTAACCCCGATGTTTAGTCTACCCCCGGGAGGTGTTATAGCTTCCCGTTGCACTCCTTCTTGCTAACTATGCACTCTGTCCCGCTACCTCAACACTCTGCATAATACACCTATATCGGGCTCACGTCAGTGAGTCAGTCTCCTTCATTTCCTCATCCAAGACGGTCGTCCAAAATCATCTAAAGTATTTTTTTTAAAAAGCTAAATATCCTGTAGCTCATAACAGAACGCTCAGTCCACGTCAATACGGCTTTATGCCACAGCGGTCTACTGAGGACTCCCTCTATGATCTGGTGAACCACCAACGGGCTGAGCTGGGAGCGAAGAAAATATGCGTCCTCGTTTCGCTCGACATAGAGGGAGCGTTCGACAAAGCATGGTGGCCGGCCGTGAGGGCACAGCTGCTTGGTAGGGGGTGCCCGCCCAACCTCTACAGGGTGATGGACAGTTACTTGAGGGACAGGGAAGTGATCGTGAGATGGGCTCGCGAGTGCTGGCAGAAGAAGACCACCCGCAGCTGCGTACAGGGCTCTGTAGCTGGGCCCACCCTGTGGAACTTGATACTCGACCCGCTCCTCGCCGCGCTGGAAACCACCTACAGGACCTTTAGACTGGAAGCCTTCTGCTCCGTTTACCAGGCGGAGATGCAGGCTATTCTGAAAGCGACAGAAGTGATAGAGAGGCTTAAAGTAACAAAGGCAAGCATCTTGAGCGACTCTAAATCATCTTTGGAAACATTGAAAGACCTCACCTCTCTCCACCCTGTCGCTTTCAGAATCAGAGCTAACATAGTGCGACTTGGGGCCGCCGGTGTGGAAATCAAACTATTCTGGCTGAGGGCACACGTAGGCACTGCTGGCAACGAACGTGCGGATGAACCGGCGAAGACCGTTGCCCTGCACAGGAAAACTAAAGCTGTTTACAACTACTTTCCGCGCTCGTATGCTAGGAGGGTCATCAGGGAGGAAACGGTAACAAAATGGAATAAAGAATATAAACAGCTGACAAACAACAAGTCTATACAAACTTTCCTCCCTGATGTCCCTCTGGCATACATTTACGCAACAAACAATAGGTACACCTAACGGCATAGTAACACAAGTTTTAACGGGGCACGGAGGCTTTGGCCAATACTTACACCGCTTCAAGCTGCGTGAGAATGTGCCTACAGCACGTCAGTATTGTCTGTATCATTGTAAATAAAGAACGTGTCCACAGAACACTATCGCTTGTTTATTAAACAATACTCGCTCACACCATTTGAACGGCTACATAAACATAAAATAAATATATACAACACAGTGGTGACCCCGAACGAGAACATAGACGCCGCTCGATAGCAAGATACGTTTTTAAGAACCGATTTGTAATAAAATGACTTCAGTTGAAGCAGAAGTAGCCGTTGTTTCTGTAACTTCGAGGATTCCTGAGTTTTGGTGCGACCAACCACGCTTATGGTACGTGCAATGTGAAGCTATCCTAGCACCGCAGAAGTTAAGTGATGAGGCCCGATACAACCTAGTTGTTACTAAATTAGGCAAGGACGTCGTACAACAGGTCAGTGACATTCTATTAAAACCACCCGATGAGAAGAAATTTGATACGCTGAAAGAACGTTTGTTAAAAATCTATGAAGAATCGGAGATGAGACAATTTCAAAAATTGCTTAGCGAGATGGAGTTGGGGGATCAGAAGCCCTCTCAACTCTTACGCCGTATGAGGGATCTGGCTCGCGATAAAATGCCCGATGAGACCCTTAGAATTATGTGGCAAGGTCACCTACCCGCGGCAGTTCGAGGAGTGCTAGCAGTCTGCGAAGCAAAAGACTTAGAGCACCTGTCGGCAATTGCGGATAAAGTCATCGAGACGACGCAGCCCTTGCAAGTGTCTGAAGTACAGAGCACTCCTGGCAGTAGTTCCAGTACTGACCATAGCTTTATACTGGCGGAGATAGCCAAATTAAGCTTAAAAATAAGAGAGATGGAGCAAAGTCGCAATTTTCACCGTTTTCGACCGCGATCACGGTCATCATCACGTAATCGTAATACGAGTCGACGTTCACCGAGCAGCCCGGACTGGCTATGTGTTTATCATTTTAGATATCACCATAGAGCTAGAAAATGTGTAGAACCGTGTGCCTGGAAAAAGCCAGTGATTCAGGAAAACTAACTGAGGTGTACTCGCAGGCGGGGATATGCACCGTCACTCCTATACACCGCCTATGTATAACAGACAATAATACTGGACTTAGATTTTTACACAAGTGATTATAGTGATATTTTGACGGAATTTCCTGATATTACTAAGCCGATGAGCTTCAAAGATACACCTTTTCATGCAACAGTACACTACATTGAGACTACAGGACCAGCTGTCTTCGTACGTCCACGACCACTACCACCGGACAAGTACCAAAAGGTCAAGGCAGAATTCCAACAAATGCAAGACATGGGAATATGTAGGCCCTCCAGAAGCAACTGGGCAAGTCCACTGCACGTTGTAGTGAAAAAGAACGGAGAGCTCAGACCTTGTGGTGATTACAAGCAGCTCAACGCAATTACCAAGCCAGATCGCTACCCAATACCTCGTATACAAGACGGTACCTTTTTATTGCACGGAAAAACTATATTTTCGAGAATAGACATGCAAAGAGCTTACCATAATATTCCTATATATGAAAAGGACATTCCTAAAACAGCAATTGCTTGTCCTTTTGATTTATTCGAATTTATGAGACTGGGATTTGGCTTTAAAAACGCTGCAGCCACATTTCAACGGTTCCTTAATGACGAAGTGCTACGCAACGTAAACAACATCTTTATTTACATCGATGACGTCATCATCGCCTCGTCATCAGAATCTGAACACAGAGTACATGTTCGAGAAGTACTAAGTCGCTTGAATAAATACGGATGGCCAAATGTGAATTCGGAAAATCCGAACTGAATTTTCTTGGATTTCGGGTATCAAAAGACGGTCTTAGACCACTGGACGAGCAAGTAAAGGTCATATCCGAGTTCAAGAGGCCTAATACAGTAGATGAGTTACGTCGTTTTCTTGGAATGGTGAACTTCTACAGACGGCATTTACCAAAGGCAGCCAGTATTCACGACAAATTAAATATATTTTTGCATAACGCCAAGAAGAAGGATAAAAGCTTGATTCCATGGAACGCGGAAGCACTTGAAGCATTCGAACAATGTAAACAAAGCCTAAAAAACGCAGTTACATTGTCATTCCCATCACCAGATGCACCGTTAGCCCTTATGGCGGATTGTTCTAATACTTGCGCCGGCGCGGTACGGCAACAAAAAGAAGGAGGTTCTTGGAAACCATTAGGATTTTTTTCTACAAAATTAAGCGATGCACAGCAACGATATTCAACATACGACAGAGAATTATTGGCAATCTATCTGGCAATCAAACATTTTAGACCGCTTGTTGAAGGACGATCATTTACAGTATACACGGACCACAAGCCTCTCGTATACTCTTTACAGAGAAATAAAATAAGCAAAAACGATACACCCAGACGCATACGTCAATTAGATTTTATTTTGCAGTTTTGTACAGATATAAAACACATATGAGGAGAAGAAAATATAGTGGCCGATTGCTTATCACGTATAGAGTCCGTAAGCGAATCATCGCCCATAGATTATAAAAAACTGGCTGAAGCGCAAAGTAATGACACTGAATTAAAAACTTTAATGGAATCGAACTCGTTACAATTTAAGAAGTTGTTCGTACCTAATTGCAACTTACCTATCTATTGCGATGTTTCAACTAACATAACACGACCATATTTGCCTAAAGAATTTCGTGTATCGGCTTTCAACGCTGTGCATGAGATGAGTCATCCCGGAATGCGAGCAACACGAAGATTGATGCAGGATCGCTATATATGGAAAGGAATGAATAAAGATGTGACTCAATGGACTAAAGCATGTATCGAATGTCAAAAGTCCAAGGTTCACAGACATACTACTGCACCTTATGGCACCTTTCGGAACACAGACCGTTTTCAACATCTACACATGGACGTAGTGGATCCGTTGACATACTGTAGCGGATACCGGTACATCGTGACGATGATAGATAGAAGCACAGGTTGGCCTGAAGCCTATCCTGCTAAGGATATAACCACCGAGACGATTGCGGATATCATGTACACTGGTTGGATTGCGCGGTTTGGAACACCTTTGTATCTAACAACCGATCAAGGCTCTAACTTCTTATCTAGTTTGTTTTCGCAATTAGCCAAAAGAATGGGCATCACGAAATTTAGAACCACCGCATACCACCCACAATCCAATGGAATTGTAGAAAGGTGGCACCGATCTCTCAAGACCGCACTTATGTGCCGAGGAAACACAGAGCATTGGGTATCAGAATTACCATCTGTTCTGCTGGGTTTACGAGCAAGTCTGAGAGATGATACGCAAATCAGTGCAGCGGAGATGGTATATGGGGAACCAATACGGTTACCTGGGGATTTCTTCGAGCCTATGCAGCAAGTATCCTCTGAAAACATCGCATTTTTACAAGAATTGCGCAGGAAGATTGCAAACTTAGCTGCAATACCGAAAAAAGAGACACACCAAGGAAAGATATTTGTTCACCCCGATCTTAAAAACTGTACCCATGTATTTGTGCGTGTCGACAGGGTTACAAAGCCCTTAACGCAGCCTTATACAGGTCCGTTTAAGGTGATTAACAAAACAGAAAAATATTATAAAATAATGCAGCAAGATACGGAGAAAATCATTAGTATAGATCGATTGAAGCCAGCATTTGCACTTAACAACAGTATAGAATTTCCGACGGCGACCGCACCAAATACGGCAACTGTAAACAATCAACCAAAAGTGTCTCGATACGGACGAACTATCAAACCCGTTGTTCGTTTCACACCGTGAGCACATTATAATTGTTATTTTATCAACGTTATCCGTAAAGCTTTTACGATTGAGATGGGCAAGCAGCAAAGCAAGACTCAGGATGAACGAATTATAATCGCACAGAATGGTGCCGGCAATAATGCCGCAACGTTTGACGATGAAAAGGAGACGACATACCGCAGATATGAATTTTATCTGCTGTTCATTATCACCTGCATCTTAGCCGCAATACTATATTTGCTGTGGAAGCGCTGCAAGATGAACTACGGGCGCTACATGAGGCGCGAGTTGCAAGAGTTTCCGATGGTGGGGACAAGAGGAGGTGATCCGAGCTCCGACAGCGGACCGCCACCAATGCCGCAAGTTATCATATAGTGTTATGTAATAAGGACAAGAACTTAGTGAAAAAGTGCGTGTAGCAATATGTTATTCTATTTAGTGTTAAAGGAAACTATTAGTTATAACAATAAAATACTTAATCATTTTTTTCTATGTTTAGAATAATATTGTACGAGTATACTTATTAAGGGGGATGTACTGTGCCTACAGCACGTCAGTATTGTCTGTATCATTGTAAATAAAGGACGTGTCCACAGAACACTATCGCTTGTTTATTAAACAATACTCGCTCACACCATTTGAACGGCTACATAAACATAAAATAAATATATACAACACAAGAACCCGTGGTGCCCGTGTAAGCCTGGGGTAGTGGAAGACGTCCTGCATGTACTCCTAGAGTGCCCCAGATTCGGCGCTGCCCGGCAGCAGTTCGAGGCTGCAATCAACGACTCTCTGACGAGGGATCTGTTACACACTATTCTATAAAGCAGCTTTGCCCTAATCAGCTCGTTTATGAGTTCACTGTGTTTTTCCATTAGAGTCATCATTTTTAGTTTTCTTGTTAAATCGAATCGTATGGAAAACCAGTTAGAATCTGGAAGCTGTCGCGAGCATACATTTAAAACATACTAAAGTTTGAGAAGTCAACAATAGTATTGTAAGTTGTGAAAGGTGTTTTTTGTTTTTTAAAAAGAAGTTTAAGAAAAGTCGTGTAACAGATCGCTTAAGTGGAACTGCAAAAAAAAACACAAATATTACTATAAAAATGGACTGTTTCAAATTTTTAAATGTATTGGATATCGCGCCCTTATCACGCCCTAATCAAACCAAGGCGGGTCGTGTCACCGGGGGCGAAGTCAGTCCAAGTTGCAAGGAGCAACCGAGCTACAAAGCCCACATCAGTGTGGTCAGGTAACCAACATCCAGTACCAAGGGATCTGGAAACACTGCACAGCAGCAGCAAGAAAACTGTAAGTACTCTATTTGTCACTGTCAGGAACAACAAACCATCAAAGACTTTAACCTTTAAACATAGTTTGGTAATTATTTTAAAAAAACGTTGAAAATTTAATATCAATAGGAAACTTATAAAACTTTCTTAAAACGTGTTGTTCGCGCCGACGTTTGTGTCATCCGTATTTCAAAAAACAAACTAATGTTCAATAGACATATTTCATAGATTATAAACCAGTTCGCCATTGCACTCAGGCACGCAAGCACGTCGCATAAAATAAAACAATCGATCATAAATTCAGAGTTTAATTTAACATTAATTAAATTCCAAATGTCCATACGAGACATAATTTGGCGACCGTTACAGGACAACTAATTGCAATTAAAAAAACCAAACCAAAAAACGCGCATCTTCTTCGAAAACGAGACGACGCAATCATCAAGCAGATCATCAAGTTCATCGCGAAGAACATATTGGCAGCATCAGCCTGGACCTAGCCGGCTCCGGTTCGTGAAGCATCAATCAAACATTCAAGCGACACCGCAGCTCCGAGAGTTAAGTGCCCTTCCTTGACCTACCCACACATCCAATATCGTTAATTTTATATTCCTAATTCAAATCGTAATACAGTTCGAACACTTCTTCATAGCGTTCCACCTGCGTAAACTAAACATTTAATCATTTTTACCTATTATTTTTGAGTTTGGTGGTTTTTAATGTTATATTATTCACACCTACCGCTCGTATATCAATTAAATAACCGATTAATCATTTAACGAGTCAATAGTTACGAATATTTAAATACATCTTGTCGTTGTTTTTCGTTGGGCAATCATCTAAATATTAAATAAGTATTTAACTAAATATTCATTGCCTACATAATAATACGATTAATTTCATCTACACACTCTAAATCAGGTTCCCGTATATTTTTGCTTAGATGGTTGGACGAGCTCACAGCCCACCTGGTGATAAGTGGTTACTGGAGCCCATAGACATCCACAACGTAAATGCGCCGCACACCTTGAGATATAAGTTCTAAGGCCTCAAGTATAGTTACAACGGCTGCCCCACCCTTCAAACCGAAACGCATTACTGCTTCACGGCAGAAATAGGCAGGGCGGTGATACCCACCCGCGCGGACTCACAACAGGTCCTATCACCAGTAATTACGCAAATTATAATTTTGCGGGTTTCATTTTTATTACACGATGTTATGCCTTCACCGTGGAAGTCAATCGTGAACATTTGTTGAGTACGTATTTCATTAGAAAAATTGGTACCCGCCTGCGGGATTGGAACACCGGTGCATCGCTCAACACGAATGCACCGGACGACTTATCCGTTAGGCCACGACGACTTTAACGACTTTGTTTGTTTCCAGGAGTTGCGTTGCGCCGTGCCTACAGCGCGTAGCCTCGTCACGTCGCAGCATCGGTACAACGGACGAGCCATATCGCGCGTTGTCAGTGCCGTCAGCTGTTCGCACGCAACTAGTTTACATTGTTTTATAATTCAAAATGCCTTCAGACGGGGAAAAACATGGTTCCGTCCGCGGATCTTTAAAAGAGCTCACGACTAAACGTAGCTCAATTAAGGGTCAGATAACCAAGTTTAAAAACTATCTCGACAAGCTGATTCTACAGTCAACATTATCAAATGTTGAGCTAACTGAACTATCACTTAAACTTGACAGATTTGAGGGACTTTCAACAAGGTTTGATGCGTTGCAAAGTGAAATCGAGGTCTTAAATTCTAATAATCTTGACTTCGAAATCGATGAAAGAGACAACATTGAGCAGGAGATTATAACAAACATTGTCACAGCAAAAAATATTATCGATCAACAAAATTCGATTAAAGATGAAGATAGACGCAAATCGATCTTCCAGCAAGCTCAGTGTACTCTCGATCATCACAATGTTGGTGTAAAATTACCGCAAATTCAAATTTCTAAATTCAATGGGTCCTATTTTCACTGGTTGAATTTCATGATACTTTTGTAAACCTAGTGCATAAAAACGAACATATAACGAACATACACAAGTTCCATTATTTAATTTCATATTTGGAGGGCGACGCAGCGCGCGTAATTTCTAATCTCGAAGTGTCCTCGGCGAACTATGCAGAGGCCTGGGAACTACTTTGTGCGCGATACAATAATAAACGATTACTTATTAACCAACACCTTAAATCGCTATTCAATATTCAGTCCATTACTCGCGAGTCGGAAAGGTCACTAAGTTTCTTGGTGGCTCATGTAACCAAAAATTTACGGGCGCTATCTAGCTTGAGACAGCCGACTGATCATTGGGATATGGTTATTATCTTCATGCTGTCTTCCAAGCTTGATAATACGAAGCTAACGAAGTGGGAGGAGACGCGTAATAGCATCGACGATGTACCTACTTTACAACAATTCTTTAAGTTTTTGGTCGATCGTGCTGACGTTCTCGAGGCTTTAAATAGAAACAAATTTGATAACCCTACCAAGACATTACTAAATACCTCGCGTCACCCAGCCCCTACTAATAATAATAAACCAATCCATGTGAAATCGTTTACCAGCAACACTCAAAATTATTCATCTTCTTGTAAAGAAAGTCTCATTTGTAAAGAAAACCATCGAATCTATAATTGTCCCATATTTATATCAAAAAACATAAAGGAAAGATGGTCTGAGGTTGAAAATTTAAAATTATGCGCTAATTGTTTGAGAGCCGGCCATTCAGTGACTGTCTGTCGATTAAGCAGCTGTCGCGAATATAATAGGCGACACAATACACTTCTCAACCAGTCTAATACTGCGGTCGTAAGTAGCTCCGCTGTGTGCAGTTACGACTCTAGTGATGTGCTACTGTCCACAGTATTAATCGAAGTATCCAATCCAAACACTAAAGAAAAATCTACTGTACGTGCCTTTTTAGACTGTGGGAGTCAATTTTCGTTTATCACTAAATCTTTAATGCAAAGGTTGTCACTTAAATCTAGATCCATTGATATACTAAATGTAATCGGACACTCCTATCAACATCAAACATTTAAATATACCTAATATTATTAAACTAGCCGATCCTTCTTTCCACCAACCTGGTCCAATCGACCTCTTGATTGGATCAGATATTTTTTGGGACATCTTGGGTAGCGAAAAACATTCCATAGGCCCTAGTAATGTTGGAGAAGGAGCGATTAGAGCGCGGAGGCTCCAATCTCGGCGGTCTGTGCTGGAGGCGTGGTCTCGCCGCTTGGCGAACCCATCGGCCGGTCTCCGGACCGTCGAGGCGGTGCGCCCGGTCCTCGCGGAATGGGCGAACCGTGACCAACGGCGTTTCACCTTCCGGTTAACGCAGATGCTTACCGGCCATGGGTGTTTTGGCCGGTACCTGCATCGCATCGCCCGGAGGGAACCGACGATGGAGTGTCACCACTGTGACTGCGACGAGGACAAGGTCGAGCATACGCTCGCATATTGCCCCGCATGGCTGGAGCAACGCCGTGTCCTTGTCTCGCAAATAGGACCGGACTTATCGCTGCCGACCGTCGTGGCCACGATGCTCGGCAGCGATGAGTCCTGGAAGGCGATGCTCGACTTTTGCGAGTACACCATCTCGCAGAAGGAGGCGGCGGAACGAGAGAGGGAGAGCTCATCCCTCTCCGCACCTATCCGTCGCCGCCGAGCCGGGGGCCGGAGAAGGGCCTTTGCCCGACTCCGGCCCCTGTAGATGGCGGCTTCCCCCCGGTGAAAGTCAAGGGGCGACCTGAGGGGGTAGAGGCCGCGCGGCGCGCTACCAGCACTCTAGCGCGCTGCCAAGGAGTTACGAAAGAGCGATCGGTTGGCGGTGTATCGCGTCCCGACCCGGCAGGCTGGTTCTGGTCCAGCGGGGTATTCCGGGACACCAGCGGCACTGTCTGGGCGGCCTGACGGGCTGCCGTACCGAGACGGCCGACGTTTCAGAGCCTTCGATTCGCCTCGAAGGCTCCGTCGGCTGGGCGTCCTTGGGGTGACCGCGGTAACCCCCCTACCTCATCCGGGTTCTGACCTCGGAGAGGATCGGACGTCGGGTGTAAGAGTGCAGGGGAGTCGTTTAGTGGGTGGGCCCCAAAATCCTTGGGCCCGCGATCTGCTCTCAACACCTGCAGATCGTTGAGTCTCACATACCTCGTATAAGGTTCGGCCCCCGGCCCGAAAAAAAAAAAAAAAAAGGCCCTCGTAATGTTAAGTTAATTAATTCTAAATTTGGTTGGTTGGTCGGTGGCAACATAAACAACATATCACGAAACAACAATACATTTATTCATCATTCGTCCAAACATCATTCATCCAAACATAATTTAACCACACATCATTCTATTATACATTGCAATCATGCTGCAGTACATAACCCATCTAATACAACAAACATTCATGAAATGTTATCTAAATTTTGGGAGATAGAAGAGTTGCCCCAAAACAAAAAAAAAACATTGAGGATAAGGCTCCAGAAGATCATTTTGTAGAAAACACCACCAGATTAGAATCAGGTAGATTTTGTGTCAGATTATCTATGCTTGAGTCCCCGGACTGTCTGGGTGACTCATACAATACAGCAAAAAAAATGTTTCCTTAATCTACGGCCGTTTTCAATAACCTATCTATCCCTAGTTTCGGTTACTAAAGATAGACAAATCTATATTTTTGTCCTTACTTACGTTCCAATAACCTATCGACGGGCAGCAGTTCCTATCGGATTTATTTATCCATCGTCGGGAGGACGGATAGCCTGCTAAAGATAGAACGCTCATACAAATCGTGCTTACTTCCGTTTCAATATGAGTTTTAAGTAACTCTCCGGTAGGCGGCGCTATCTCTAGTATGGGCATTCGCTTATCTGTCAAAATCGGCCGGTTACATGTTTATCTTTCGAAAGTAAATCGCTATAATTTAATAATTGTTTCTCTTCATATTGGCATATTGTAGCAGTGATGATAGTGATATGGAATTATTTCAAATGATAATGGATTGTGATGCAGATAGTGATAGTGAGGCCGATATCATATGGTTAGGAAAATAAAGATCGTCTGAATTACATGGCGAAGATCAATAATTACGAATTTGACTATAGATTTCTGAGCAAAGGTGTTGTGAATGAATTGATTAATTTAATGAGACCATATTTGAGTGTAACGTCAAAAAGGTAAGATAAATTTTAACCATAAAAGTACTCGTTATTACAACTTATATTTGTTTATAGCAATAGCAAAATTATACCTAATTTTTGTTGTGTTACAAAATCACACTCAACAGGAATTCTATAATACTGCTGGATTCCCATGGTGCCCTAAATGACATTCATATACTAATACAATAACCTGGTAGGCTATTTACCTTCATTCTTATTACACACTGATACCTCTACATTTTATATTTGTGTTACAGATTCAAATATAGGAGAGGAATTTAGAAATAGAAAAAGAGTATTTTGAATGTGTAATTTGTGTGCAATGCATCATTGATGTTTCAAAATGTTGTTGCTTGATGACCTGGGTCTGCTCATGATACAACTATAATTAACCATTCCGATTGAAAAGGTATTTCTTATTTATATTACCTTATTTATATTATTATTATTATATATTATTATTATATTTTTATTTATTTATATTATATATTTAGGTGTTTATATGAATTTAATATGACACTATTATAATAAATTATCTACATATCAAGAGAACATTGATAACAAGGTGGACTTGGAAATTGCTATTTGCTTGCCGATAGAGGCTATCCCCACAACCCTATCTTTTAATGTGATTAATTAACCCACATACTCAATCGGAACGATTTAAAATGAATCACATATTAAAACAAGAAATACTATAGAGAGGTAATCTTTTTTTTTAGTTAAGAGCTTGTTATACTGTATTGTAAAATAATTTAAGCGAATAATGTATAATTTTCAGATGCATTGGTGTTTGTAAAAGAAGACTCCCTGTATATCATTGAAAAGTAGATTAAAACTAGAAAATATGCAAGCTGTTATTATAGCTGCCATGCTGCATAATATCGTCAGAAGTATGAATTTAGAAGAATTAGAATCAGAAATTTCAGTCGCAGATACATTACAGGAAAATAATATAATTGTTCGTAACAATTTTTCAAAACTTACATCTGAAATACAACTATGTACTTATAAATAATTGCTTCCAAAGATAATTTATAAAATAAACTCCAAAGATAATTTGACTATTTTTTATTTTCCAAAATGATAATTACATGGTAGTTAGTACATGCAAGATATTTAATTTAGAATTTGTACATATACTTAAAAAACTATCTAACATAAAATTATTATTGCCTACTTAATTAATGAAATTTAATATTCCTTTTAAGTAATTTTTAATTTTTTAAATTATCTAAATCTAACTTAACTTTTGCTACAACAATCTCCTTTTCTTTATTTTCCAAGTCAAGTCTCTTTTTTGCTATTAGATATTCTGCTAATGCATTGTCCCTATGCTAGCCTTGCATTTCTTTTCTTCCATCTTGTTTCCGCTTGGCTGTAAAAGTGTTAAAAATATTATATGTGACCTACAACAATGTGCATGCTTTATCCAAAATTTCATCTGCAATCCTTACCACCTCCAGCCTGTAACAAAGAGCATAATTATTTCAAATACTACGGCAACCTGAAGAAAAAATCATGTTTATCAATGTGTTATTAGAGACAAACAATCAACTAATTATATCCGAACAAAAACAGTTTCACTGTAAAAAATTGCGCCAAGTCCACGTTTATAAAACTCATCTCAATAACATTTGCACTTTACAAAAAAAAGAAGACTTCAATAGCTTTCATTCTCTACAAAAATATGTGAAATACAAAAAAATACCAAGAAACCGTCATAAAGATGAAAAAATTAAAAAAAAATTGTTGAAAATTTAAAAATAAAAAAATAAAAATTTTATCGTACTTGGCGCGCGTCATTGAGTACCCCAAATTTTTCAGGATAAATGAACATCCTTTCAATGTTTAGAAATTTATAAGTAGGTCAACCTATGAAATGCATAAATGTAATTAATGAATTATTATTTCATAATAAGTTTTACAAAAGTTAAGTAAAATCGACATCTCATACGTATGTTATTTTAATTTTTTTCATTTCCCACTCATCTTTTATGATTTGAACTAAACACCCTCTCGTGTTCGCTTATACAAATACAAACTACTTACGAGTCGATACGTATGTATACGTTGGCTTCAAAACATTTGAAAAAATTCTAGTGAGAGCTGTTGAAAATTACCGTAGTTCTGTCTCAATTTCTCATAAAACGCTAACAAGACCGAAAAAGACAACCTGGGTAACTTTTTCAGCTTTCACTGTATATTAAAGCAAAATGGTTTTTTTTTCGGGTTGAAATTCTTCCGAAAATTTTTGGGGTACTCAATGACGCGCGCCAAGTACGATAAAATTTTTATTTTTTTATTTTTAAATTTTCAACAATTTTTTTTTAATTTTTTCATCTTTATGACGGTTTCTTGGTATTTTTTTGTATTTCACATATTTTTGTAGAGAATGAAAGCTATTGAAGTCTTCTTTTTTTTGTAAAGTGCAAATGTTATTGAGATGAGTTTTATAAACGTGGACTTGGCGCAATTTTTTACAGTGAAACTGTTTTTGTTCGGATTTCATATCTTTTTGTTAAGTATTATTTTTTGCTCATTTATTACTTAATAAAAATAAATTATAAATAGTCACTCAGCTTAAAAGCTAATGAAACGCTCAATTAATTAGTGTTTTAATGTTAGGTGCCCGACTGGCATGAGACTCTCGGGTTGTCAGTTCCGGTATCGACCGGGGACGCGTGTATTCCGCTTCAAAGTCTGGCGCGCACTAATTGGGGGTGCGAATGATGCAACAGATGCGCGGGCGCGGGTAGCGCGGGGTGGGTCGTCGCGGCACGGACCTGAGTCACATTCTCTTTGGCTGCTGTTGCCCCGCGAAACGGAACGCTGCGTTACATACTCCCCCTCCAAGTCGGGAACGCGTCCCGAGTCCAACTTGGGACTGTTAGTCTGAAGACGCGGCCTTCCTCTCTGCCTCTTTGGCATAATTGGATCCGTACTTGAATTTGACGGAGAGTGGGTTAAATCCGCGGTGTGATACTTGCCGATGACATTGTTTGACAAGTCTGCTATGAAGTACGTTGTAGGACTAACTATCTTTACTACGCGATACGGGCCATCCCGTCGTGGCATGAACTTACGTGTTACACCCCTAGACGCATAAGCAAGCCATAACGAAGGAAATACTCTTCCAGTAGGACTCGGGAGCAAGCCACGGCGGTGGCATCAACAAGTGCGTAGAGTTCTACCCATCTTGTAGCTACATCCTCTACCAGGAGTACCCATCGCTCCCCCTGCTCTCCTTCTGGCAGTGGCCCGAACAAATCGATTGCGAGAACCTCTCCTCGCTGTTGAAGCACAGGAGTGAGCCTATACGGCGGTACCGATATAGGCGGATGATCACCGGTATCAATGTGGTGCTCGGCGTAAAGGGTTGGGGCTCCCCCCACCCTAAAGATGTCTCCATTCTGCTGCTATAAATGTGATAGCTGCTGCCGTTCATCGGAGCCAAGCATAGAACCCTTATCATCACGCAGGAAGTCAGCAGTAGAAGCAAACATGCATGGCTTAGGGCACTCATATTCAATTGGATAGGTAACCCGTTTTCCCGAAAAATGCCAAGTGGATGAAGCAAAGTCAAGCACAATACCTGCCGCCACCAAAAAATCCATGCCAAGCAAAGTTTCATTATTTTGAGCATCTGGAAAAACAGTAAATTCAAGGGTTACTGACCTTTCGGGACTTATCCTTACTTCTAGAGTAGTGAGCAAAACTCGGCGGGTGCGCGCGGAACCGTCTGCAAGCCTCACCCGACGCCTGGTTTCCTCACACGGATGGTTATGCTTTAACAGCAATTCATAAAGCAACGCACCGGCAACGCTACTCTTAGCTCCCGTATCCAACAAAGCATTACCTCGTATACCTAAAATTTGAACACTTAAAATTGGTCTTAACCTAACCTGGTGCTCAGTAGAGTTACTCTGGGCAACACTTTTCACATTAGAATTAATCGTCGAAAAATGTCCGACGTTTTCCATGGTCACCCTATTTTCGTTCATCATGGTCACCCACCCTATCGCGGCCACTTGGTACCTCGGAATAACTATGTTTTGGTTCGGTACCACTCGAGTAACGCATCAGGGGCCTATTCCTAGAACTAATATTATTGTTTATATTATGATTAAGTCTAGAATAATTTTGAAGTCTAACCTTGTTATCAGTACCGAAAAAGCGCGGAGGAAGAATCGCCTTAAAATCGGTAGGATAATAATTATTTTCATTATCAACAAAACATTGTTTACGATTATTAATATAAATGGACGACTTTACGGTGTTTGAAGTGCAAGCTGTATGCAACGAGCTGTCGCGATGAATAGAGTTCACTGAACTTGACAGCTGTGTATTTACTTTACCAATAGGTAAATCGGATGTGACTGATCGGGTCCGTGCAGCGTCGACGGCGTAATAACTTGCGTTACACTTTGTACACTGAGACCGAGTAACACCTTTGGTACCACACCCGTAACACGAGGATACAGCTTGCGTATTTTCGTTGTCGAATTTCGTTTTTGACGCTAATTTTAAACACTCATCACGAATATGTCCGTACTTTTTGCAATAAACACAGAACAGTCTTTTAACAATCGACGTAGATGATACATTATCAGTGTTCGTGTAGCGAGGCGCGGGGACTCGAACGGTGCTCGGCGCAGCGCTGTCGTCGCGTGGCGGGCCGCCAGCTGCGCCCGAGTTGAATATTTTCCGCGGCGTCATCCGCGCGTATGTATGCTGCGAAGTCGAAGCACCGGTGGGAACTTCGCCTACGGTACTACCCGATGAACGTGGCGTGGCTCGCTGAGGATGATGAATAAATTCAGGCGGACTGGTCTCGTAGATGGAGTCCTCGATATGGCGCGTTTTCTTTAATAACGTGTCGTATGAAGTTATTTCGTCTCTTCTTAATCTTTTACGAACACGACGGTGTAGAAGGCCGTAAAGCATATCAATTTGAACTTTCTCACTAAGGTCACCAGGTGGGAGTCGAGCTAGTAGGGCTCGTGCTCTGGCAACGAAGATCTCCGTCTTCTCTCTTTGTCCTTGCGACATTTTGAAGAGCTCTAAGTAGACTCGATGGGGCGGTCTGCAATCACCGAAAGCGCTTCGTAACGATGATAAAGCGTCGTCCCAGGAAGTGATGCTAGCTTTAACGCCTTGCCACCACACGGCTGCATTTCCGGTTAGTAACATCGAGAGTCCTCGTAACGCGATGGCGTGTCCTACGTCAGCACAATCTTTGTATGATTCGACCGCGTCAAGGAAACCGTCGAGTGAGTCGCCGGGCGCTCCGCTGAACCGCGCCGTGCATGACGCGAAGTTCCCAGAATGGTGAGCGGGCGTCGAGGAAGGCGGCGATGTCGGCTCCGACGTCGGTGTTGCTGATGATTCGAGTTGAGTTTTATGCTCAAAAACTCGGTCGAGTAGGCGTTCGAATGCTGCCATTTGACTTTCTTGTAATGACGCCATGTTGTTTGCGGTAAATGTTGGCGTCGGTCCCGCGGTTGAACCAATTTCTTCTTCAACGTCTTGAAAATCGGATTGACGCCTTTTTTTTTTTTTTTTTTTTTTTCTTCCTACCTAAGCTGATAGCCCTAGCGGCTATGTCAGCGTAACCCTAACTTTAGTAGGTGAGCTCACGGGGCTCAAACCTGACGATGTTGCTAACACGAACCCTAGCAAGAGTCGTGCTTCGCAGAATCTACCACCGGATCGGAAACGCGACCCACTGAGAAGATCCGGCGAGAAACTCAGTGGGCTGTGTCTGAGAGTTAATTTACTCGTCGAGCCCTTCGTCGCAAGCGACGGGTTCGACGAGAACGGTGACCGGTGCTTGAATTACCTAAAAGCACCGTTAGTGGATCGGGCGGATCCGAGATGACGTGTTTTGGGCGACGTCGACTGCTTTCCATTCTGTCCGCAGGATCGGGAATGTAGTTACCGGCGGCCACGATGAGAGGGTTCTCGTGTCGTGCCGCTTTATCGAAGTGGCGCATGGACGCCGACTGCAGATACTTATAATAACCGGCAAACTTCTTGAGCATTTGTTGACGTAGTGGGGGTAAGTTTGCGCATGGTACGCTCATGTGCAAAAACATTACTTACTCTGCGTCATAATGCTATTAAATTATTAAAATCAACATATGTATTTATTTATATATTTATTAGAACATCAACAAAACATATAGGTTAATAATTGTAATAATTTAATCTTGGGGTAAAATAGATATTCCTTCTATTAAGTCAAAACTAGAGCTGTTGCCAGGTCTTGGTTCAGTTGAATCGAAGCTGGTATTTGTAATTTTTTTTGCGTTATCATAATCTTGACCATCATCATCATCACTGTTTTCATCACCCGAGTCGCTATCATCGTGATGAGTCGACATAGGGCTCATCGGCGTAGTTTACAACTCGGTCGATTCGGTCTTCTTTTTTGTCTATAATTAATTATTTTTTGAAGATATTCGATTCGTAGTAATCGAATGTTACTTTTTTCATTTACCAGCTTCCGATTATTTTCTGTTCTTTTTTTCCATCTGAATCCTAGCTCTTTCATAATCCGTCGTAAGCTTCATTCCGAGCCATTAAAATTTATATCTTCTTTAAATTTTTCGAAGCCTTTCTACGGTACGGAGTTTCGCTGCTTGTTATGTAGTTATTATGATTACATCTTTTTATTACAGATTGAACGAAACTATCCATTCCGGTAACTTTCTTCTTCCCTGATCTTTTCTTACCCGGAGTCCGAAACACGGCGAGCAAGCCAGAGCCTTTAGCTTCGTTAATAATGCACCTAACAGTACTCACTGATGTTTTTGTTGCTTCCGAAGTCTGTTTTAATTTTTCCATATCATTCTTCCCCTGTTTTATAAAGAAGCAATATACGTCGTACACAAATTTTCTACCCTTTCTTTTAAGTACTACACCAGTTTGTCACGGCATAGTGTATGTTTTATAAAAAATCAACAAACACTCAACAAATAGCAATGGCAACAAAGTCCACAAGCAATTATAACAAATAACTTAATGATTAATAACGATAGACTTTCCACTGTACGCAAGCGTACTTTTGGGAGCAAGCGGAATGAGGGCGCGGTGCGGGACGCAAGGTTCGACTGATCTACCAATAACGCGCTCGATACGATTTCCCCTGCCGTCGCGCCTCACCCTCACCACCAAAGTGATCTAAAATTCGGTTCTGCGCAGTCAAGGTCATTTGCTCAAGAAGTTTGCCGATTACTATACTGATGGACTCTAAGTCCAGGTCGTCATGGAGGTCGACGTTCCTGACGAACCACGGGGCTCCGACGGCTATCCTGCAAAAACGGGATTGAATGATTTGAAAGGATTTTAAGTGTATGCGGGCAGCGTGAGCGAACACTACACTTGCATAGGTCATGACGGGGCGTATGCAAGTTTTGTAGAGTGTCACCTTATTTCTAAGGGACATTTTACTTCGCCTACATATCATCGGGTAGAGACGTCCTAGAATGAAGGCGGCACGATCGCGTACCGTCTTGATGTGGGGGCGGAATGTCATCCTACTGTCGAGGGTGACGCCTAAATATTTGACCTTCGGGGCCCACGGTATGGGCTGGTCGAACATCGTGATTGGGCGAACGGCGGGGGCGGGGGTATTGACGCGCCTAGTCGGAAGGGGGATTGACGCCGTGACTGACGACGAGTACGTGTCGTAATTACGTAGATTCACTCCGAAATACTAGTTAAAGGGCCCGCGCTTGGGCTGCCAGTTTAATGTTAGGTGCCCGACTGGCATGAGACTCTCGGGTTGTCAGTTCCGGTATCGACCGGGCACGCGTGTATTCCACTTCAAAGTCTGGCGCGCACTAATTGGGGGTGCGAATGATGCAAAAGATGCGCGGGCGCGGGTAGCGCGGGGTGGGTCGTCGCGGCACGGACCTGAGTCACATTCCCTTTGGCTGCTGTTGCCCCGCGAAACGGAACGCTGCGTTACAGTGTAATAATAATCAACATCAACTTTTACAAATTTAAACCGAATTAAATTTTGTTTCAAATGTGAAGGGTAGATGACGCTGTTCTTAATTATTTCAGAATTTAAAATTAAAATCTGAAAGCCTTGAAACATCAATCCGCATAAATGTAATTTAAAAACTACAGTAAGAGGCTTAAATAAAAAGCTGAACTTAACTCAGCCTTAATTAGAATTTTCTTCGGAATTCAGTAGTAAAGTTCAAGTTATTTTGATGAAATCAAAACCGAAATATTCATAGCATCTTAAACAATCACCTACGAATAAATATTAGTTATTATATTATTTATTATTCGTAGACAATCACAACGGTTTTATAGTTTTGGGAAGGGATTTTTTGTAACGCCATCTCGTAAAGTATTTCGGTATTACATTACAAAACAAAATTGTTTCTCCAACAGTAACAACAGTACTTGCTTCGGCAGTACTTAAACTAAAATACTAACAGTAACAACATTAACGTTATTTAATGTATAAACCGTTCAATAAGAACTGCAAACTATCCCCTTGAAGCTACAGTTTATGTAGGAATAATGACTTTTTGGCGGGAACGCGAGGTGTGAAGTTGTGTGATTTGTTTTAATTTGTCTATTTAGTGTTTCTTCGGGTTTAAATGTGTAATAATAGTGGTTTATTAACTGTTTAATATCTGTGAAAGTGCACAAATGTGGGAAAATGAAACAAAGCCACTGTACGTAACTTCTCGGTTTCCTCCAAAAAGTCCACTGAGATCTTAGTAAATGACCACCACCATTTTACTGAGATTATATTTCATTCCATATCATCTCATCTCATATCATCTCATCTCATTTCATTTCATCCCATTTGATTAATGTCTCAAATTAATCATCTTCATTTCATTTCACTCCATAATATCACATTTCATTTCACTGCATAATATCATTTTTCATAAAAATATGAATATAAATTAAAATAAGACATGACTTAAAGGTCTCAGTTACCAGGTCATAAAATCCATTACAAATAGGAATAATTCCAGCGCACCCTGGCGGCCGTAGATTACCATTCTCGAATATTTATAGTCTGTGGCATGTCACTTTTTACATCGAAAAAAGTCAGGATCGAAATTTTTGAGCGAGCCATAGTTTGTGGTGATAAAATTAATAATTTCAAGTAGATTAATTGTTGTAATTGATATAACTAGTTAATATCAGTAAAATAAAGTTGTGAGTGATTGATATAATATACAATTTAGGAACCAGAAGTACCGTAGAATTAAATAAAATTTCGCAACCTCAAAAAACTGTTCTGCTCACAGTAAACACAGTCGGTAGTCTGGCGCTCCGTTTACAACGGGATTTTTGAACGGAACTTGGCGCCAGATTCTACCGAATCTGTGGACTAACCTTACTAAGGTTGTTTCTTATGTTGCCGTAGCGTTCTTTAAGTTTTCCCATTTTAGTCGAAGCTGCGATGGAGTTCGTGGGAAACGACGAATCGACGAATTAAAATCATTTACAAGGGTTCGCCAAGCCTGCTGCTTCAATTTATTGTTTGTGGCATTTGTTGCCTTATTATTGAAATGTTTTTTCGCCGCCACAAGTTCTGCTAGAATCATCGTCTCATCTTTTGTCATGGTTGCTGCGTTTCTTGACTGAAAAAGATATATTTTCTAAACTTGAACTCAAAGTTTTCAAAGTAAAATTATTATTATCAATGTACTTCATAGATACTTACAGAATTCATTTTATTTCACTGTAGCTCTTTAATTATAAACACACTTAGAATTATAAACGAAAGTTTTAAAGCGTTTTGGAGGTAAGTCATCATCTAATATAGTAGGTAAACAATAGAAAAACAAACAAAAGAAACTGATCACTGCTTATTGGCAAACGGACTGTCAAAACGTTTCGTTTCATAATTTCGACTAGGATAAAAATAGCAATACGTCCAATTTAAAAAAATCTACATATGTTTTTATTACTTTTTGTTATAAACAAATGTGTTTATGATAGTCTACAATATGCTGGTTAAATTATAGTTATAATTTAGAATAAAATAAAATAAGTCTTGATCCTGATGTTGTTTCGTATTTGTAGTAGAACGAAACGTATCAAGAGGCTCGGATAAATCGGAGGGAAGAAGCTATCTACTGTTGGTTAAAGAGAGATAGCACTTATCCGTAATTGTGAAACGCAAACTAAGGATAGATACGCTCTTGCTGATATTCGGAGATAGCTATCTATCCGAAAACTCAGATACGTTATTGAAAACGGCCGCTAGAGAAAGGGTTGCGTAGAAATTGTAAGTTAAAGTCACAGTATACAGAGTTCCTCCGTGAATATGCCGGCTTAGGTCACCTATCTAAATCTAATACTCCAATACCGCCACTATCATACTTTTTATGTCATCACGCCGTATTGAAGGACAGTAGCGAAAGCACAAAAATACGTGTTTTTTTTTATGGGTCAGCTGTCACCGCATCCGGATTTTCCGTTAACGACATACTTCGGGTAGGTCCAAGTATTCAGGATTCTCTCTTCTTCGATTTTTGCGATTTTAAAGTGCAACCGGGTTGTAAGCACGCACCGACCCTTCAAACTAGAAATCGCAGCAGTGTGACGTAATTTTTTGACACCCCCATCTTTTTGACCTGAAAATATTCAAAAATTAATTGTTTTGTCAAGGTTCCTTGTTGCTTTTGCAAATTCAACATACCTATTAGATACTTACTGATCCGCTCTATCTTCTGACACCGGTCACTCACATGCGCACGAATACGCAAACCCGCAAGTGTGGGACGACATTTGCAAATGAGTATGCAAAGTTTTCGCTACATTCGTGGTTTTCCAAGCTGTGTCGGTTTTTTAACAAACATCAAAGCGCGCGAACCTCGAACCTTCGCGTAGTCTCCCACACATTCGTTTGCCCAATTGCGCCGACGATTGCGAAGATAACGGACGTTTCGCCATTTTCGTAGTTCGTGACTTCTACCGTGTAGCGAACCTTCATTATGGATTGGAATAATACCAAGGTAATGGAGTTCATTGAACTTCTGCAAAACGAATCTACCATATGGGATCCTCAAAAGAAATCCCATAAAAACAGAATGGCCGCTAATGACGCCTGGGAAAGAATTAAAAACTGTTTTTCTTCTGAATGTTCTATTAATGAATTAAAAAAGAAGAGAAATTCTCTAATGGCCGCATATAGAGAACACTTAAAAAAACTGAAAGACTCCTTCACCACTGGTTCAAGTACGGATGATGTGTACCAGCCAACATGGTTTGCATTTGAGGCAATGCACAGTTTCTTGAGGCCAGTGTACGAATACAACAACACCATAAACACTGAGGTAAGCACAAAATAAAAGAGTTGTTTAAGTTGTATCTACCAAACATTTTATTTGGAACATTTATTTATCGTTTAGATTTGCATAAAATATTCTGCAAACTCAGCCCTAATCATATGAGCAGCATTTGAGCTTCGCCTGGGAACCAAAGCAACCGGTAGGAGTCCATGATTCGCGTTGTCGTTTCTCCAGCTTCCAGAATGCAACTGACCGTTCTCTATGCGGTCAAAGACTCCACGGGGTGTGTATATTCTCGATGAGGTTCTACTTCTCCTCAAAAAATTATGTAAAAGTACGCATGTCGTAGTGATATGGGCTGCATTTTCAGGTTGAAGTAAAATAGGTTTTTTAAAAACTCTAAATACTGATGCCATAACCCCGAACACACTTTCAACTATTACTCTGGCTTTGGATAAATTGCGATTAAACTTTCTTTCTATGCTGTTCTCGCTATGGTTACCGGGATATGGCTTCATGATGTGTTGGCTTAACGCAAATGCACTATCTGCAATAAATACGTATGGCACATTCATATTTCTTCCTGGGAGAGGGTTTGGCTGTGGCATGTTCATTGTATTATTATTAATCTTTTTCCATAAAATGCTATTTTGTAATACTCCACCATCACTCATTCTCCCTTGGCATCCTATGTCGGCAAATAAGAATAAATAGTTTTTGTCCACTAGAGCCAGGAGCACAACACTAAAAGTTTTCTTGTAATTAATGTAGTCAGAGCCGCTATGAATAGGTGATTCTAACACCACATGCTTGCCATCCAATGTTCCACAGCAATGTGGAAATATATTTCGAAAGCCTTCTGATATCTGTAGCCAATCATTTTCTGTGCTTGGTAGCTGGAAAAAAATGTTATTTACACAACAATGTTGTAGTGTTAATGATGTTTCAGGAACCAACAACATCAAATTCTGAAATACCTCTGTCCAGAGAATCAGACATGGGCAGTGGAAACGAATCACCGCAGTATGAACGGTGCTACAAACTAAAAAATACTTCGGGTGCAAAGGACTTATTGCAAGTAAAGAAACAGTTGGATGAGGCCTTCTCCCTTGTAAAAGAGAGAAATCTACAAAAACAGACCGATGAAAATGACTTGTTTGGACAACTCGTGGCGCAAAAATTAAAAAAATTAAGTGAAGATGACAGGCTTATGTTAACTCATGACATACATAATTTAATTTTTAAGTATGAAATGAAAGCAAGATCCAAATTAAATGAACAATCCTCGTCAAGCCGCACGTCTACATTAAACATTTATACTCCATCTCCATCATCTGATTTTAAAAGAGTGTCATATAACCACACACCGGAGCCATCCACAACGCAGTATGAATCTACGTATTCGCAGCCCGGAAAGTATGATATAAATATACAGTCTCCTAATATGTCAACATTATTGTCTACTGAAAATTTAACTAATATAAACTCTAAGCCCCTAAAGACCAGTACTTCTAGAAATAAAATAAAAATACTCTCACAGATTATAACTCCACCACCGCCATTGACCAACCATACCATTGGGCAACCATTAGGAAACCATAAAGATATAATATCTCAGGCTTATAAGATGTCCAGTATGAATGAGGATTCAGATTGATTTAAGTAATGTCATTTGGTTTTTTTAATACTTAATATAACAATTAGAAAAGAAAATTTCTATCATTTACCTTTACTTCCCTTTTTAAGACTTGAATAATAGCTTCACAAACTTCAGGTACGATTGTACCAATTACTTGATTTGATATTTTGAAGAGATATTGCATGCTCATGTAACTATCACCAGTGGCCAAAAATCTTAATGTCATTGCTAATCGGTGCTTAGAAGGAACAGCTTGCCTCCATTTTGTATCTTTCTTGGATATCAACGGATCGACTTTCTGCAGCAATAACTCGAAGTCTATACTTAACATTCTACAAAAATTTCCAAAATGACTGACAGGTTCAGGTAACAGATCGGTTAATGATTTGTCCAGGGAGTGCCTGAAAGAAAGAGATAATTTAAAACGGCTATTAAATATCTTTCTTTTCTTTAACAAAATGCAAAGTAGGTTATCTACTTAGTTCTTTCGCTGTACAATCTACTCATCCAAATACGTCTTCTCTTCCGCGGATGGCGATTGCGCCGCTCCGTTTCATGCAACATATGATATATGTAAGTATATGAACATAGGTAAAACAGTCCAACCGCACTAATATAATCATCTTCATTGTCCATGATTCACAAAATCGCAAGCAAGACTGAGACATTCGTAAACAAGTGTAGGAGGAAGCGCAAACGGGTTCGCAAATTGAGTATGCGAACCCATTTGCACAGCTGCTAAGTTTGCGAATGAATGTTTGACGGCCCTTCACATGCGCGCAAATATTCGTACATTGTTCGAATGTTTGCGCGCATGTCAGTGGCCGGCATGAAGTGCGTTCTACGCCTTCGGAAATCCAAAATTTTGTCTTTTCTTACAAAATCTTTTTCACTCTATGGTGGTTTCCTCGAAGGTGGAAAAAGATTCGGGAGAGGAGGTACTGGAGAAAGTCCGACATATAGTAGATGCCAAGGAATGCTGGATAAAGGTAGAGAGAGTCAGGAAAGGAAAAGGCAGGAAGGTGATCATGGGTTTTGGGACGAAGGAGGAGAGAAGCAAAGTAAGGGATCGGCTTGAAAGGAAAGCTGCTGATCTCACCATCGGGGAGGTGAGGAACAGGGATCCGTTTCTGATCCTCAGGGACGTCTTGCAGGTCAATACTGACGAAGACATATATAAAGCCCTGAGAAATCAGAACCGAGCTGTTTTCCGCGGCCTCGATGAGGAGGAAAGCAGAATTTCTATAAAATATAGGAAGAAAACCAGGAATCCACACCACCCATGTAGTCATCGGAGCTTTCCCGACTGTCTGGCAGAGGGTGGTGGAGGCTGGGAAGGTCCATATCGATCTCCAGCGGGTTAAGGCCGAAGACCAAACACCATTGGTCCAATGCACACGTTGCCTGGGCTATGGGCATGGGAAGCCACGGTGGCTGCAAAGGTCCACCGGCCCTTTGCAGCCACTGTGGCGCGGCCCTCTAATGCGTATGGCGACATCTAAAGTCGGAATGTACCGAATTTCTAGCTGAGGTACCTCCAATTTGCAAGAACTGCGCCACGATTGCCCAATACGTAGGAAATGGGACGACCTGGCCCACTGAACAATAGCCTATTGCTGAGGGCGCCCAGAATGGACTTACTCGCTATAAAATAGTACAGGCGAACCTCTAACGCATGAAGCTAGCGACCAACGAGCTGCTGATCGAAGCGAAAAATCGCGGTATATCAGCAGCCCTAATTCAGGAACCGTATGTCGGGGCGTCCAGGGCGATGAAGAATTACAGGGGCGTAAAAATCTTCCAAAGCACTAGTCCAGGAGACGGAACAGTTAAAGCAGCGATAGCTGTCTTTAACCCTGACTAAACGTAGTCCAATATCCGAAGCTCCCACAAATAATATCGTTGTGGTGGGACTTCGTACCGGTGCTTGGGAGATCATGTTTGTCTCTTTTTACTTTGAGAACTCCGAGGGCGGTCAGCCCATCACTCCTGACTTAGAACATCTAGTGCGGATCGACAAAGAAATCGGGTCTAAAAAGTGGATTATTCGAGGTGACGTCAACGCTTAAAGCTCATGGTGGAGCCCATTAAATGACCACCGAGGTGAAGAGATGCTGGGTGCCCTCAATGAGCTGGGGCTACACATACAAAACAGAGGGTAAACTCCAACCTTTGATAACATCCGAGGGGGTAAGCGATACCAAAATTTTGTGGATGTAACAGCTTGTTCTGCAGACTTAATTGGCATAGTGACAGACCGGAGAGTTGACGAGGGCCCGACGAGCGCGGACCACAACGGCATAGTATTTAGTATTCGGTTGCAAAAATCTAAGGGCACAAAAATAAGTAGGACCATTAGGTTGTTCAACACAAAAAAAGCCAATTGGATGAGTTTTCGTAAGCAACTAAATCAAAAATTACTAGAAAATAAGTTTACCACCGCTGAATTCACGAATGTACGAAGTGTTGAACTTAACAACATCACAAGTCTTACTAAATCAATTACGGACGCTTGCGTGGAGTCGATGCCAACCAAAAAATGTGAAAAAGTGAATGATGGCAAGCAAGTTGAGCTCTGCGACCCACTATTCACGATGGCGGAGCTACAACGGGCCAGCGAATCCTTTAACCCGAAAAAGGCCCCGGGAGCGGATGGCTTTACTGCAGACATTTGCCAACACGTCACCAGGAACCACAGTGATGCACTCTTAATATTTTTGAACAAGTGTCTGGCATATCATCACTTTCCAGAGCTTTGGAAGAAAGCTACGGTCGTGGTGTTGAAAAAACCGGGAAGGAGTGACTATGCCACCCCTAAAGCATATAGAGCAATTGGTCTACTGCCAATACTCGGCAAAATATATGAAAAAATGTTAGTGTCACGCCTCAAATTCCACCTGCTGCCTAAAATGAGTACTCGCCAGTACGGATTCATGCCCCAGAGAAGCACCGAGACTCCCTCTATAATCTAATGCAACATATTTACAGGAAATTAGATGAAAAGAAAATAATTGTTCTGGTTTCTTTGGACATAGAGGGAGCCTTCGATAGCGCCTGGTGGCCAGCTATACGAGTCCGACTGGCTGAGGAAAAGTGCCTGCTGAAACCTCAGAAAGGTATTTGATAGCTACCTGAGGAACAAAGAGATAGTGGTTAGGTATGCGGGAGAGGAGTGCACTAAGCTCACTACCAAGGGGTGTGTCCAGGGTTCTATGGGAGGACCAATCTTGTGGAACCTCCTCTTGGACCCCCTCTTAAAAAGCTTAGAGAATGGGGGTGAGTATGGTCAGGCCTTCGCTGACGACGTCGTGCTTGTCTTCGATGGTAACACTGCATTAGAGGTGCAAGGACGCGCCAATGTCGTTCTCGAACATGGTCGGACGTGGGGTGTCAAAAATAAGCTTAAATTTGCGCCTCAAAAAAACAAAGTGATGGTTATCACTAGAAAACTCAAACACGACACTCCACCTCTGAGGATGAGAGGGATCGACATTGGCATATCCAGGGAAATAAAACTCCTTGGTGTCACAATAGACGACAGGCTGACTTTCAACACTCACGTGGCGAATATCTGCAGGAAGGCCATCGGAATATACCTAGTCAGGTCATAAATTCTGTCACATGTTTAATGTAAAATAATTGAAACAAGTTTATTCATTATGTAACTATTCATATACCAAAATGAACTTAACAAAACATAGATTTTTATGACACTAAAGTTTATTCAAAATGACCTCCGTGATTTTGAATACAGGCCTTCAATCTGCGCAGCCAGTCGTCTATCGCAGCACGAACTAGGTCCATGTCAATATCGGCGGCTGCCTTAATCAAGGATGTCTTGAGTGACTCCAAATTGGGATGAGGCTTTGAGCACGCCTTTTCCTCCAAGTGTTGCCATATCTTGTAATCTAACGGCTTCAAATCTGGACTGGAGGAGGGCCAGTCTTCGTGCCGGATGAAGTCGATTTCAAGCGCCGCCAGCCAGTCTTGTGTGCTCTTCGCTCTATGAGCTGGCGCCGAATCTTGTTGGAATACCCAGTGCCTGTTATTAAACATGGTATGAGAAACAGGTTCCACAAGGTTCGTCAGGACTGTATTTTGATACACAACTGCATTCGTTTTTACACCTTTCTCACAAAAATGTACCTCTGTTAAGCCCCAATAAGAAACTCCCAACCATACCATGAGCGAGGATGGAAAATGACCTCGTTAGACACGCGGAATACGGTTGCTCGCTTCTTCACTACTGTGTGCGTACACCTTATCATTTTGTTTGTTGTAGCTCTCTTCTACGGTAAATTTTTAATAAATTTTTTCATCCGAAAAAAGAATTTCTCGATATTTTTTTCCCGCGTACCGCTTCAACAAAGCGCGGCATCTCTTCAGTCTCAGGTCCATTAGACGAGCATTCGAACGATGTCCTGTTTTTCTTCGATATGCCCGAAGCCCTAAGTCTTCATTTAACACCCTTTTCACCGTGGTTCTGCTTAACCCCATCTGAAGGGCAACAGTTTCTGCTTAAGTTTGGGATTTCTTTGAATTCGCGCCTTCACAGCTTTTATCACTGCTGGAGTCCTAACAGACCGAGGGCGACCACTTCTTGACCTGTCATCTACACTAGAGTCTTCATGGTATCGTTTGATGGTACGATAAACGAATCTTTTGGTTATATTCAAAATTTTCAGTATGTTAAAAATTTTAATTGGCGCGTAACCGCAACGATGCAACGCAGTAACTGCAACACGGTCTTCTTTAAGCGTCCACTCCGTATTTAAAAATGAGTAAAATTCTAAAAGTATACATTTTTATTTCCATGAACAATTCGAAATTCGAATTCAATAAACTTTTTTGTGGCCAGCATTCTAAAAGAAAAGTTTTTACTGTGTGACAATACTTATGACCTGACTAGTTATATAACAACCTTGAAGTTCAAATAATAGACGACAATTCTGCAAAATGTAATATAAAAATACTTGAAAGGGTCTTTAATTATCTTTGGAGTGAAGTTAGATTTAAAATAGGAAATGTATCTTTATCTAGATCTTTAGTGTCTGTCAATCCTAATACCACAGACATACCTAAAGAATTAATCAAGCCCACTATTCTCCTAGCGCTAGGGCTCAGCAATATTATAGATTATAATGACATCCCAAACTACTATTTGGACCAAGTAAAGAAGATTATTAATGAAAGCAATTTAGATGTTAGGAAACTACCAAATTTGTTGAATTATATCCAATCGCAAATGGATGACAGGAAAAGATATTTACCTATTTTGCCAGGCTTAAATTCTAGTTTTATTTCAACAAGCAACTGTCTAGAGCGGCAAGAGTGAGCTGGGGTCTCCACCCTGAAATAATTAAGATTATTTATTCGGCTACTATATAGCCGATCATCCTGTACGCGGCTAGCGTGTGGGCACCGGCGGCGAAGAAGCTGATGACGATTAAACAGGTTCAAGTGGTCCAGCGTGGGATATCACAAAAAACCTGTAATGGCTATCGAACGGTATCCCTGAACTGGGCACTGCTACTGGCTGGAATACTCCCCCTTGATCTCAGAGTACGTGAGGCGGCCTCACTGTACGATTCCATGATGGGAGTACCTCAGCTGAAGCTGGGGGACAGGGAGATCGAACGGATGGCCCTGGTCATTGAGGTGCCACACCCCGCTGAGCGTATCAGCCTGAGGCTCATGAGCCTGGTAGATCGGGAACAGCTCAACCAAAACAGTGACTTTGATGTTCGTATATTTACTGACGGGAGCAAGATTAAGGGCAAAGTCGGCGCTACCTTGTCTGTGTGAAACAGCGAGACCGAAACAAAAGCCTGCAATCTTGCTCTCCCAGGGTATTGCACCGTCTACCAAGCTGAGCTTTTGGCTATATGCAAGGCCACACATGTAATTCTCGGACACTCAACGTCTTCTTTTGGAGTCTACAGCTATTCAATGGCAGCTCTACAAACGGTCATAAATCATAGTTGCCTCCATCCCCTTGCAGTAGAGAGCAGAGATAATCTAACAACAGCATCTCTCCAGGGTAAAGTTGTTACCTTATTCTGCATTAAGGCCCATGCAGGGATGGAGGGCAACGAAAGAGCTGATTAGCTTGCCAAAAGCGCCGCTTTGGGCTCCAAAAGGAGCCCTGATTACGATCTGTACCCGGTCTCATTCGCCAAGCGAAGCATTCGACTTGCAACGCTTGACGAATGGAATCGCAGATATCGAACTGGAGAAACCGCGTCGGTCATTAAGATATTCTTCCCGGATGATCCGCAAAATAAAAATCGATAGCATAATTATGCAAATTATGACAGGGCACGGTGGGTTCTCGGAGTACTTGAATCGCTTTAAGTGCAAAGAGAGCCCATCGTGCGCATGCGAGCCTGGAACACGGGAATCCGTCCCACACATCCTTTTCGACTGCCCAATACCTGCACCCCAAAGGTTTGAATTAGAAAACAAAATAAATCAAAATACTGTAAGGGAAAACGTACCAAACATTTTAAGCAGTAAAGAAAGAGACATGTTTTTAAAATACTGTATCGAAATCGCTCAAAATGTTATAAAGCGGAATAAAACTGTAGCAAGTAATTATGCTATCATAATATAATTATATATATTATAGACTAACATAGAGTGAGGAATTACATAAATAAAGATGTAGAGTTTAAGAATAAAATATCAAAGCATTGTACATATAAAACTCCTGCAAATACTACATAATATATTATATATAAGAAATAACTAAAATAGTAAGAAATAATAAACCTAGCAGCTAAAGCTCTGATTGTGTGGTAGGTATAACCTAACCTGTAAGTAAAAGTGGTCTTAAAAGAAGCGGACAGTGGCGAGGAACTCGACGGTGTAAACCGCGGGCTGCGGAGACGTCGGGTTCAGGACTTATTCCGAAAAAACCGGAGAAAACCACGTGCTCGGAACATAAAGTGGCGTGCGCTGCCCGATATCGATCGGTGAGGTGCACATTTTCAAGTGCAGTATCATAGGAAAAGGTGCCACACACCTTCAATCTCAGATTTTTCTGGTGAAAGCTTCTCGAGATACAACACTTTTTCCTGAAACCACTTGACCAAGTGTTCCCAGATATAGGGCAGTCCGGCAGGAGTGCGCTATACCAACGCGCCTTGACAAGGCAAACGTGATAGTGAAAACAGCATCATCCAGACAGTGCTGCGAAAAAAGTTAGGGTGGAAAAATCATATGTGAACACGTGCTCAGGACATAAAAGTGCACTTATCTCCGAATTTTGAGTGACAACCCGTGCGTTTCACGGTACGCCGAGGACGGCGCCCCCACGGCCTACATTACTACACCACTCGCCGATTTTTCCGGTGAGAATTTGCGGAGATATAGCATTTTTGTTAACCCGCGTGGACACGTGGTTCTGGTTGTAGAGCGGTCCGGCAGGAGTGCGCCACACTAAAGGACGCGCCCAAACGAGATGAACACGCCAGTGAACCGCTTCACCCAGGGACCACCAGGAAAAAAGTTATCCAACAATACATGTTCATATCTGTCAAAATCAGATAAAGACTTCAGCCGCTTTTACTATAATTCCATCGGCGGTGAGTTCAACGCGCGGCTTCCACGGGTGCGAGCGAGCGACAGATATATTTCCATTTCAAAAAGTGGCGTGATATTTTTTTTCCGCTACGCCACACGTCACACAAAACATCGGCGTAGACCCTCTCGTAGGCGCGTAGCGTAACGGCGTAGCGGACGCGTAGCGCAGGTGTCGTTTACCGCGAGAAGTAAGGGACGGAAGATTCCTTGGTGAAAAGTGACCACCTGGGACTTATTGGACAAAATTTTTTTTCATTACGTAAAAAAATTAGAACTTACTATATTTATGTTGTATTATGCCGTAGAATAAGTTGACTGCTTGACTGAGTTTGTGTTATATTTTTGAAGTGAAAACTTCTTTAGAATCGTTGTGATTTCATACCGGATGCAACGGAAAAAACGACAGGTAAGAGACACAAATACAAAAATGTGTAGGATGAAGCCAGCAAAGAATGAGACAGAAATATACATACTATTTAATACAGCGCCATCTGTGAGATTTTTTTAATACTAACGTGTGTATGAAAGCTCTTGTAGTGAATTTTAATTTAGGATTATACGTGAAATTAAAATATCAATTCACAGAGGGCGCTACCTTACAATTATTTACTAATGACAAAATTTTACATATACTTAAGACGTTTAGGATAATTGTATTTTAATTTTGGAAGGTTTCACTTCTACCACGTGTGAATTGCACAATTTTTTTTTTTTTGTTATATCTTTTGTACTTGTTACTTTTATTACTTGTGTTATGTATTGTATTTTATAGTCAATATCGGAAGCGGAGGAACAGAATAAAATAACTACAGATAAAACCCAATACTCCTAGTGAGTATAAAACTTTTCTATACTAATATTATAAAGAGGAAAGATTTGTTTGTTTGTTTGTTTCGAATAGGCTCCGAAACTACTGGACCGATTTGAAAAATTCTTTTTCCATTAGAAGCCGACATTGTCCCTGATGAACATAGACTACTTTTTTAATTTTTTTTTTAATATTTTTTTTTTTGGTTTCATGTATGTTTTAATGTTTCCGAAGCGAAGCGAGGGCGGGTCGCTAGTATCTATATAAGCCGCTAAACTTTGACAAAACTTGTAAACAAAACAAAACTGCACGGCCCGGTGACGTGCTATTTGTTTACGAACAAACCGAGTAGCTAAGCCGCGCGCGACACGCCATCTTTTGAAGTCGTCGTCAACCTAGAAAAAATAAAAAAATTTAAATTGTATATTTTACTAATTATATGTGTTTGACAATTTAAGACAAGTTGACTTAATCTGTGATAGCTTTAACAAAAATTTACATAACTTGCACTAACCGACCGCCTCCATCTACATGGCAATATAAGAAAAACAATACGACAATACGACCGATATACAACTATATCTAAAATTTATACAACTTATACAAACCATCGAGTCGAGTATTAGCTATCGCAGATTATCCACAGATTCGGTAGAATCTGGCGCCAAGTTCCGTTCAAAAATCCCGTTGTAAACGGAGCGCCAGACTACCGACTGTGTTTACTGTGAGCAGAACAGTTTTTTGAGGTTGCGAAATTTTATTTAATTCTACGGTACTTCTGGTTCCTAAATTTTTGTATATTATCCACAGATTCGGTAGAATCTGGCGCCAAGTTCCGTTCAAAAATCCCGTTGTAAACGGAGCGCCAGACTACCGACTGTGTTTACTGTGAGCAGAACAGTTTTTTGAGGTTGCGAAATTTTATTTAATTCTACGGTACTTCTGGTTCCTAAATTTTTGTATATTATATCAATCACTCACAACTTTATTTTACTGATATTAACTAGTTATATCAATTACAACAATTAATCTACTTGAAATTATTAATTTTATCACCACAAACTATGGCTCGCTCAAAAATTTCGATCCTGACTTTTTTCGATGTAAAAAGTGACATGCCACAGACTATAAACATTCGAGAATGGTAATCTACGGCCGCCAGGGTGCGCTGGAATTAGTCCTATTTGTAATGGATTTTATGACCTGGTAACTGAGACCTTTAAGTCATGTCTTATTTTAATTTGTATTAATATTTTTATGAAAAATGATATTATGGAGTGAAATGAAATGTGATATTATGGAGTGAAATGAAATGAAGATGATTAATTTGAGACATTAATCAAATGGGATGAAATGAAATGAGATGAGATGATATGGAATGAAATATAATCTCAGTAAAATGGTGGTGGTCATTTACTAAGATCTCAGTGGACTTTTTGGAGGAAACCGAGAAGTTACGTACAGCGGCTTTGTTTAATTTTCCCACATTTGTGCACTTTCACAGATATTAAACAGTTAATAAACCACTATTATTACACATTTAAACCCGAAGAAACACTAAATAGACAAATTAAAACAAATCACACAACTTCACACCTCGCGTTCCCGCCAAAAAGTCATTATTCCTACATAAACTGTAGCTTCAAGGGGATAGTTTGCAGTTCTTATTGAACGGTTTATACATTAAATAACGTTAATGTTGTTACTGTTAGTATTTTAGTTTAAGTACTGCCGAAGCAAGTACTGTTGTTACTGTTGGAGAAACAATTTTGTTTTGTAATGTAATACCGAAATACTTTACGAGATGGCGTTACAAAAAATCCCTTCCCAAAACTATAAAACCGTTGTGATTGTCTACGAATAATAAATAATATAATAACTAATATTTATTCGTAGGTGATTGTTTAAGATGCTATGAATATTTCGGTTTTGATTTCATCAAAATAACTTGAACTTTACTATTGAATTCCGAAGAAAATTCTAATTAAGGCTGAGTTAAGTTCAGCTTTTTATTTAAGCCTCTTACTGTAGTTTTTAAATTACATTTATGCGGATTGATGTTTCAAGGCTTTCAGATTTTAATTTTAAATTCTGAAATAATTAAGAACAGCGTCATCTACCCTTCACATTTGAAACAAAATTTAATTCGGTTTAAATTTGTAAAAGTTGATGTTGATTATTATTACACTGTAACGCAGCGTTCCGTTTCGCGGGGCAACAGCAGCCAAAGGGAATGTGACTCAGGTCCGTGCCGCGACGACCCACCCCGCGCTACCCGCGCCCGCGCATCTTTTGCATCATTCGCACCCCCAATTAGTGCGCGCCAGACTTTGAAGCGGAATACACGCGTCCCCGGTCGATACCGGAACTGACAACCCGAGAGTCTCATGCCAGTCGGGCACCTAACATTAAACTGGCAGCCCAAGCGCGGGCCCTTTAACTAGTATTTCGGAGTGAATCTACGTAATTACGACACGTACTCGTCGTCAGTCACGGCGTCAATCCGATTTTCAAGACGTTGAAGAAGAAATTGGTTCAACCGCGGGACCGACGCCAACATTTACAGCAAACAACATGGCGTCATTACAAGAAAGTCAAATGGCAGCATTCGAACGCCTACTCGACCGAGTTTTTGAGCATAAAACTCAACTCGAATCATCAGCAACACCGACGTCGGAGCCGACATTGCCGCCTTCCTCGACGCCCGCTCACCATTCTGGGAACTTCGCGTCATGCACGGCGCGGTACAGCGGAGCGCCCGGCGACTCACTCGACGGTTTCCTTGACGCGGTCGAATCATACAAAGATTGTGCTGACGTAGGACACGCCATCGCGTTACGAGGACTCTCGATGTTACTAACCGGAAATGCAGCCGTGTGGTGGCAAGGCGTTAAAGCTAGCATCACTTCCTGGGACGACGCTTTATCATCGTTACGAAGCGCTTTCGGTGATTGCAGACCGCCCCATCGAGTCTACTTAGAGCTCTTCAAAATGTCGCAAGGACAAAGAGAGAAGACGGAGATCTTCGTTGCCAGAGCACGAGCCCTACTAGCTCGACTCCCACCTGGTGACCTTAGTGAGAAAGTTCAAATTGATATGCTTTACGGCCTTCTACACCGTCGTGTTCGTAAAAGATTAAGAAGAGACGAAATAACTTCATACGACACGTTATTAAAGAAAACGCGCCATATCGAGGACTCCATCTACGAGACCAGTCCGCCTGAATTTATTCATCATCCTCAGCGAGCGACGCCACGTTCATCGGGTAGTACCGTAGGCGAAGTTCCCGCCGGTGCTTCGACTTCGCAGCATACATACGCGCGGATGACGCCGCGGAAAATATTCAACTCGGGCGCCGCTGGCGGCCCGCCACGCGACGACAGCGCTGCGCCGAGCACCGTTCGAGTCCCCGCGCCTCGCTACACGAACACTGATAATGTATCATCTACGTCGATTGTTAAAAGACTGTTCTGTGTTTATTGCAAAAAGTACGGACATATTCGTGATGAGTGTTTAAAATTAGCGTCAAAAACGAAATTCGACAACGAAAATACGCAAGCTGTGTATCCTCGTGTTACGGGTGTGGTACCAAAGGTGTTACTCGGTCTCAGTGTACAAAGTGTAACGCAAGTTATTACGCCGTCGACGCTGCACGGACCCGATCAGTCACATCCGATTTACCTATTGGTAAAGTAAATACACAGCTGTCAAGTTCAGTGAACTCTATTCATCGCGACAGCTCGTTGCATACAGCTTGCACTTCAAACACCGTAAAGTCGTCCATTTATATTAATAATCGTAAACAATGTTTTGTTGATAATGAAAATAATTATTATCCTACCGATTTTAAGGCGATTCTTCCTCCGCGCTTTTTCGGTAATGATAACAAGGTTAGACTTCAAAATTATTCTAGACTTAATCATAATATAAACAATAATATTAGTTCTAGGAATAGGCCCCTGATGCGTTACTCGAGTGGTACCGAACCAAAACATAGTTATTCCGAGGTACCAAGTGGCCGCGATAGGGTGACCATGATGAACGAAAATAGGGTGACCATGGAAAACGTCGGACATTTTTCGACGATTAATTCTAATGTGAAAAGTGTTGCCCAGAGTAACTCTACTGAGCACCAGGTTAGGTTAAGACCAATTTTAAGTGTTCAAATTTTAGGTATACGAGGTAATGCTTTGTTGGATACGGGAGCTAAGAGTAGCGTTGCCGGTGCGTTGCTTTATGAATTGCTGTTAAAGCATAACCATCCGTGTGAGGAAACCAGGCGTCGGGTGAGGCTTGCAGACGGTTCCGCGCGCACCCGCCGAGTTTTGCTCACTACTCTAGAAGTAAGGATAAGTCCCGAAAGGTCAGTAACCCTTGAATTTACTGTTTTTCCAGATGCTCAAAATAATGAAACTTTGCTTGGCATGGATTTTTTGGTGGCGGCAGGTATTGTGCTTGACTTTGCTTCATCCACTTGGCATTTTTCGGGAAAACGGGTTACCTATCCAATTGAATATGAGTGCCCTAAGCCATGCATGTTTGCTTCTACTGCTGACTTCCTGCGTGATGATAAGGGTTCTATGCTTGGCTCCGATGAACGGCAGCAGCTATCACATTTATTGCAGCAGAATGGAGACATCTTTAGGGTGGGGGAGCCCCAACCCTTTACGCCGAGCACCACATTGATACCGGTGATCATCCGCCTATATCGGTACCGCCGTATAGGCTTACTCCTGTGCTTCAACAGCGAGGAGAGGTTCTCGCAATCGATTTGTTCGGGCCACTGCCAGAAGGAGAGCAGGGGGAGCGATGGGTACTCCTGGTAGAGGATGTAGCTACAAGATGGGTAGAACTCTACGCACTTGTTGATGCCACCGCCGTGGCTTGCTCCCGAGTCCTACTGGAAGAGTATTTCCTTCGTTATGGCTTGCTTATGCGTCTAGGGGTGTAACACGTAAGTTCATGCCACGACGGGATGGCCCGTATCGCGTAGTAAAAATAGTTAGTCCTGCAACGTACTTCATAGCAGACTTGTCAAACAATGTCATCGGCAAGTATCACACCGCGGATTTAACCCACTCTCCGTCAAATTCAAGTACGGATCCAATTATGCCAAAGAGGCAGAGAGGAAGGCCGCGTCTTCAGACTAACAGTCCCAAGTTGGACTCGGGACGCGTTCCCAACTTGGAGGGGGAGTATGTAACGCAACGTTCCGTTTCGCGGGGCAACAGCAGCCAAAGAGAATGTGACTCAGGTCCGTGCCGCGACGACCCACCCCGCGCTACCCGCGCCCGCGCATCTGTTGCATCATTCGCACCCCCAATTAGTGCGCGCCAGACTTTGAAGCGGAATACACGCGTCCCCGTTCGATACCGGAACTGACAACCCGAGAGTCTCATGCCAGTCGGGCACCTAACATTAAAACACTAATTAATTGAGCGTTTCATTAGCTTTTAAGCTGAGTGACTATTTATAATTTATTTTTATTAAGTAATAAATGAGCAAAAAATAATACTTAACAAAAAGATATGAAATCCGAACAAAAACAGTTTCACTGTAAAAAATTGCGCCAAGTCCACGTTTATAAAACTCATCTCAATAAAATTTGCACTTTACAAAAAAAAGAAGACTTCAATAGCTTTCATTCTCTACAAAAATATGTGAAATACAAAAAAATACCAAGAAACCGTCATTAAGATGAAAAAATAAAAAAAAAATTGTTGAAAATTTAAAAATAAAAAAATAAAAATTTTATCGTACTTGGCGCGCGTCATTGAGTACCCCAAAATTTTTCGGAAGAATTTCAACCCGAGAAAAAAACCATTTTGCTTTAATATACAGTGAAAGCTGAAAAAGTTACCCAGGTTGTCTTTTTCGCTCTTGTTAGCGTTTTATGAGAAATTGAGACAGAACTACGGTAATTTTCAACAGCTCTCACTATATACCTATGGGCTATTATATGCCAAATCGACCACTTTTGCGTTCGACCCCTTTAGATTCAGCTGAAACTTTATTATTCTTTTCTACCCTTTGAAAAACATCTTTGAGAATTTTTTCAAATGTTTTGAAGCCAACGTATACATACGTATCGACTCGTAAGTAGCTTGTATTTGTATAAGCGAACACGAGAGGGTGTTTAGTTCAAATCATAAAAGATGAGTGGGAAATGAAAAAAATTCAAATAACATACGTATGAGATGTCGATTTTACTTAACTTTTGTAAAACTTATTATGAAATAATAATTCATTAATTACATTTATGCATTTCATAGGTTGACCTACTTATAAATTTCTAAACATTGAAAGGATGTTCATTTATCCTGAAAAAGTTGGGGTACTCAATGACGCGCGCCAAGTACGATAAAATTTTAATTTTTTTATTTTTAAATTTTCAACAATTTTTTTTTTAATTTTTTCATCTTAATGACGGTTTCTTGGTATTTTTTTGTATTTCACATATTTTTGTAGAGAATGAAAGCTATTGAAGTCTTCTTTTTTTTGTAAAGTGCAAATTTTATTGAGATGAGTTTTATAAACGTGGACTTGGCGCAATTTTTTACAGTGAAACTGTTTTTGTTCGGATTTATATACCAAAATGAACTTAACAAAACATAGATTTTTATGACACTAAAGTTTATTCAAAATGAACTCCGTGATTTTGAATACAGGCCTTCAATCTGCGCGGCCAGTCGTCTATCGCAGCACGAACGAGGTCCATATCAATACGGGCGGCTGCCTTAATCAAGGATGTCTTGAGTGACTCCAAATTGGGATGAGGCTTTGAGCACGCCTTTTCCTTCAAGTGTTGCTATATCTTGTAATCTAACGGATTCAAATCTGGACTGGAGGAGGGCAAGTCTTCGTGCCGAATGAAGTCGATTTCACGCGCCGCCAGCCAGTCTTGTGTGCTCTTCGCTCTATGAGCTGGCGCCGAATCTTGTTGGAATACCCAGTGCCTGTTATTGAACATGGTATGAGAAACAGGTTCCACAAGGTTCGTCAGGACTGTATTTTGATACACAACTGCATTCGTTTTTACACCTTTCTCACAAAAATGTACCTCTGTTAAGCCCCAATAAGAAACTCCCAACCATACCATGAGCGAGGATGGAAAATGACCTCGTTGGACACGCGGAATACGGTTGCTCGCTTTTTCACTACTGTGTGCGTACACCTTATCATTTTGTTTGTTGTAGCTCTCTTCTACGGTAAAAATTTTTTCATCCGAAAAAAGAATTTCCCGATATTTTTTTCCCGCGTACCGCTTCAACAAAGCGCGGCATCTCTTCAGTCTCAGGTCCATTAGACGAGCATTCGAACGATGTCCTGTTTTTCTTCGATATGCCCGAAGCCCTAAGTCTTCATTTAACACCCTTTTCACCGTGGTTCTGCTTAACCCCATCTGAAGGGCCAACAGTTTCTGCTTACGTTTGGGATTTCTTTGAATTCGCGCTTTCACAGCTTTTGTCACTGCTGGAGTCCTAACAGACCGAGGGCGACCGCTTCTTGACCTGTCATCTACACTAGAGTCTTCATTGTATCGTTTGATGGTACGATAAACGAATCTTTTGGTTATATTCAAATTTTTCAGTATGTTAAATATTTTAATTGGCGCGTAACCGCAACGATGCAACGCAATAACTGCAACACGGTCTTCTTTAAGCGTCCACTCCGTATTTAAAAATGAGTAAAATTCTAAAAGTATACATTTTTATTTTCATGAACAATTCGAAATTCGAATTCAATAAACTTTTTTGTGGCCAGCATTCTAAAAGAAAAGTTTTTACTGTGTGACAATACTTATGACCTGACTAGTTATATAACAACCTTGAAGTTCAAATAATAGACGACAATTCTGCAAAATGTAATATAAAAATACTTGAAAGGGTCTTTAATTATCTTTGGAGTGAAGTTAGATTTAAAATAGGAAATGTATCTTTATCTAGATCTTTAGTGTCTGTCAATCCTAATACCACAGACATACCTAAAGAATTAATCAAGCCCACTATTCTCCTAGCGCTAGGGCTCAGCAATATTATAGAATATAATGACATCCCAAACTACTATTTGGACCAAGTAAAGAAGATTATTAATGAAAGCAATTTAGATGTTAGGAAACTACCAAATTTGTTGAATTATATCCAATCGCAAATGGATGACAGGAAAAGATATTTACCTATTTTGCCAGGCTTAAATTCTAGTTTTATTTATGTATCACAGCATTAGTTCAACCTCGATATAGAGTTATGCAGATAATGGAAGAAAGTTCTGCTGATAGGGGGAAGAATATTGATATAACAAATATTTGTATAAAGATACATCATTGTCAAAAACATTCTATAGGATACCCAAATATTCGTTCTTTTGTCAAATCTATAACTATACATGAGTATCCTTTTGTAAAAGTATTGTCAGGGACTGACGAAAATAAGTTCACGAGGTTTATAAAAGGGTGTTTGGGGTTTGAAATTACACAGAAAATTGAAATTGAGGGAATCAAATTTTACCCCAAAGCTCTTAAGATATTTGAAACAGTCCACACAAGTGTTGAAGGGGTGGAGTTTAGAAGGATAAACGGAGAAGAAACTGTACATTTTGAAAGTAGCATATCTAAGGGATTTTTTGTTCATAATGCAGATTCAATATTAAATATCACCTTTTTTCTTGTGTGGGGGTAGGCGAGCAATATACACGCAATTTTTTTGCCTCTGCTAATATTAATTAGATTAAATTTATAAAAGGGATAAATTAGTGATTGCTTAATGCTGTAATTGTGTCTTAATCTTACCTATTCTCGCTGTTTAGTGTTTTACAACTTTTAGCAACAATAAAACACACTTGTTTTGGTCTTAAACTTTATTTGCACACATCATGGATCTGAAACTTGTAAATAGTCTAGAAACCCTCGAGATCTGGTCATTATGAAACAATAATTTATCATCAGAATAAAATAGACCTCAATCTCTCAGCCAATCTTCTCACTAGAGATTTATCAAACAATTTATTGTGCAATGGTGATCTAATAATAACAAGCAATAGCACTAAGTTTGCAAGTGAAGAATCATACTGTTCCATATTGCCTCATTTTACTATTAGAAAATTTCCATCGTTGATAGAAAGAGTCCCCACGAAAACAGTGGAATGGTTGAACAAAAATGTGAAAAATGTGGAGGAAAATTTTAAAGCAATAACAATATTTCAAACCAACTATTTCCTGGTACATAAGAAAAATGATGCATCATTACAAGTGTTGAAAACATTACAGCGTCATCTAGATTTGGGTTTGGAAGAAGACACAAGTGCTACATTCACAAATTATTTATTGAAAAGAAAAGTAGAGGAGGAGGAGTCTGGGTCCAGTTCTGGGAGGAAGAGGGCACGAGTTGAGACTGCGTCTTCTATGTATTAAAAAAAAAACCTTTTTTTTTAAATACATAAAAAAAAAACTATTTTTTTTTTCGGGTAGAGGGCCGAACCTCCTACGAGGTCCCCACGTAAAAGGGGCACGCGGGGTATGTAAAAAAAAACCTAACCTAACCACATTAGCATTAGCGCGTAGGTCGCCTGAAACATCAAAAACCCCGGAGAAGGCTGGTCCTTCAAGAGAAACCAGTTTAAGAAGGAGCATCGGGAAATGGGAGATGGGGAAGGCCGACCCAAGACAGTAAGTAGCCTAAATCTCCATTACCGAGTACAGCACCGAGTGGCCCCCCAAAACTAAAAACAAACAACTAACACGAGGCTCTCACAGAGAGCGGAGTAGCGCAAAATCTCCCGACGGTAGTTTTGGAGAGCCCCCACAAAAACAAGTACACCCAAACCGAACGGCAGAAGCACGAGCTTGTCTAAATAAGGCAAAATTGAATCTGGGTAACTCAAGAAACTTGAGAACGGATATAAAAGCTGAAGTTACCCAGGCAATAGAGATATGCCCTTGTTAAGGAAATGGAAGTCGAGAAAGGAACGGGATTGGGAAAGGCAGAGAAAAACGTACCGGAAGAAGAAAGTAGAAGAAATGGGAGTAGAGATAAGGACATTAATAAAAATTGGGCGGAAAAACAGACAGAGCTGATGGAAAGAATGGAGAAACAGAGTAGATTTATAGAAGACAATAACAACAGAATGGAACAGCAAACAGCATTCGGAGACACCAGAAAGAGCCACGTACGCAAGTGTAGCAGCGAGTAATACGGTGAGCAAACGCACATCGAAGCAAACTGCACTGCACTCCGTGGTGGTTACCGCAAATAATGAAACGGAGACGAGTGAAGAGGTAATAGAAAGAATTAGGGAAGATGTAAAGGCCAAGGAAGGAGGAGTAGCAATAGAGAGGATAAAGAAGATCAGGGATAGAAAAGTGATTATTGGTTGCAAAACAAACAAGGAAAGACAAGTATTAAAGGAGAGACTAAAGAGGGACGAAGAGCACCTCAAAGTACAGGATATAGAAAACAAAGACCCTCTGGTCTTTCTTAAAGATGTCCTATCATGTAATAGTGATGAAGAGGTAATAAAAGTAATCAAAACACAGAACAAGTATTTGTTGGGGGACGCCATTAACGGGAAAAATGGAGATTACGTATAGAAGGCGAACACGAAACCCACACACAAGCCACATAGTCCTAAGAGTGGCCATTAAAATCTGGCAGGCACTTACAGCGGCTGAAACAATTTATGTGGACCTCTAGCGAGTCAGGGTACAAGACCAAACCCCACTAGTACAGTGCACGTTGTGCCTAAGTTATGGACACGGGAGGAAGTACTGCAAGGAGACACTGGCCAAATGCAGTCACTGCGGAGGGCCCCACATGAGGTCCGAGTGTGCAGACATGCTAGCGGGCATAGAGCCGTCCTGCAGCAATTGCACACAAGTCAAATATAGTCAACCGTGCTGTTACATATGCCCCTCAATAATAACGTAATATAATAATAATGCCGACTAAGGCATTCTTGAATGCATTGTCTCTATATAAAGACGATATATTGCTAAAGCGCGGCAGAACAGATTTGGCTTGAGTAGCGGAAACACACATCATTTGTACTACTTCTTTAATAAAATAAACTCAGTGCCAGTCACCGTGTCCTTTTTTAAAAAGAGCTCCTAGACCCACCCCGTAACAAAGGTGTCAGAAGTGGGATAGTCAGTACGTTACACTGGCTATCCGGATTGTCTTGAGCTCTTGATTCCACGTTGCGCTCATTGCCGCTGCTCTCAGCATCAATATCGTCAAGAAAGAAAACCTGCAAAAATCTACAATATCATCTTCAACATCTTCAAAATATCTTCAACATCATCTTTAACATCGTCAAGAAAGAAAACTTACAAAAATCTGCCACATCATACCCGCTCGTGCCGGTCAGTATTGACCGGCTGGTGTCAACCTGACAAAAACACGGAAAAATCGATAAACCTGGTATCAACGTTCCTGCTGGTTCTTGTGAATTAAGCCTGAAGAATCGCGCGAAGCTCCAGTACCCGTGAAAATTCAAGTCGCTGATTCGTCCCCACTGCACCAGTTCCTGCTGACTCGTTCCTGCTAAGCCGGTTCCTGCCGTTTGCGACAGTAAGACTTCCAGTATAAGCCTGCCAAACGCCTTGCTGCCGTTCCATCATCTGTGCGTTTTCCGATGAAGTTAACAGCTCTCATCTTCTTGCAGTGAGTGAATCATTCGTCTCTTATAACTACTACATTTTATAGTTGATCTTCTTTGTGCTAGTGTCTGTTATGTTACTGTCAAAAGCCAATACTAATTCTCGTAATGTCATAATGTCTACTAAAAGTGAAATAGTCTTGAGCGAACAATACCCTATTCAAGTACTTTGTAATTTTATCAATCCATATAATGGAAGTCGGGAAACCCTTACGGCCTTCTTGACTGACTGCCAGGATGCGTTAGATCTCGCATCAGACAGTCAAAAAAGACTATTACTGAGATTTATAATTTGAAAGCTAGAAGGAAAAGCCAGAATAGCATGCTCAAATAAAATATTCGATAACTTCGAATCGTTGAGGTCCCCTCCTGGCTGAGCCTTTGCTCGCCCACCTGTCCTGGTGAAACTGGAAAGGCCTCCGGGCCACCAGTAATACACTCTAGCACAGGCTTTTCACCATTAGAACTGTTATTCGGGTTTAAACCCTACATCCCTATAAGTATACTCTCTCGACCTTAACACATACAGCGATTATATAAGAGCACTTAATCACCGGTTATATTACAGCCGTCAAAAAGCTTTACAAAATATAGAGTTGTCAAAAGAAAGATCAAAAAAATACTACGACTCTCACTCGAAACCGATTACCTATAATTGGTGACATGGTCTACGTCCGTTGTCATCATAAGCAAAACAAAGCCTTATCTCCTGTATGGAAAGGTCCATACAAAATCATAAAAATAAACGGCAACCACACGGTCACCTTATTAATGAACCGTAAACACGTGCGTCACCATTATGATGAAATAAAATTAGCAAATGACGACGCACTATAATCTTATTAAAGCTAACTCGTTTAAATAATCCCTTTATTTTCGAACATACTTAATTCTTTTACTCAAAAAGAAATACATTATAATTATAATAATAATCTTACACTGAATAACTATTTGAAACTTTTACTATTTTATATGTTTACTATTTTACAATATTTGATTTAGTTGTGATAATAAACGAATGCTTACTTATTACTATTTCTGTTCCCTTTTAGGCCCATCTTAGTGCTATGTACAAGTCATCAAATCATAACCCAGATAACAGATAGTCCCGGTCTATACTACGATAGACTATCTGACGTCAAATTTACTAATGATAACTGGAATGTTGTAACTTATTTAAATACTAATAACATACAGTCTCATCTTGATAAAGTACATCAATTATTTGAAAAAGTCAACTCTTTCTGTAAGGACTTCGAGTCCTCCAAAGTTCAGTTCGATTGCATGAACGCCATTTCGCCGTTACAAAGTCAACACGATAATAACATCAAAAGGTTTGCATCTGTATTCTATCTCACTAGTAGTCGACAAAGTAGATCAAAACGTGGGCTACTCGACTTTGGTGGCTCTGTTCTTAAACCATTCTTTGGCACTCTAGATCCCAACGACGGTGTCAAGTTCTCTGATGCTATCGACCAAGTACAGTCAGACGAAAAAGCTTTAGCGCATCTTATGCGTGATAATACACATGTGATAAAATCTACAATTTCCACATTTAATAATTCAATGTTAAAATTCAGTGAAAACGAGAAACGTCTAAATAAAAATCTAGAAATCATAAATTCGGCATTCGAATATATTATAAATTCTAACGATAAATTACAAATAAAAACAAAATTTAATTCTTTATTCCAGTCCTTAGAAAGTATAATCATTGCATTGTCTTTCGATATAGAAGACATAAACAACGCTATTTTATTTAGTAAAATGAATATTTTGCACCCGACTGTACTCAGCCCATATCAATTATATGTCGAGTTGGAGAAACATACAAATGACTTACCTATGCATTGCGAACTTCCTATATCAATATCTTTACAGAGCATTCACGAAGTTATCGATATTTCTAAACTAGTATGCTACTATCATAATAATCGTATTATCACTATAATCAAGATACCCCTCGTGTTACCTCAAGTCTATAATCTTTACCATATTGTTCCTATGCCAGTTCCTTATGACTTAACAAAACCAGACACTTATGCACTTATAGCACCAAACAAGCCATACATGGCATTAACAACAGATCGTATGCTTTACTCACTGTTAGAAGACTTAGACAAGTGCAAATTCGTGAGTGAAAAGTGTTATATTTGTGAATTGGGTAATGTGTATTCGACGCTTGCGAACTCAACGTGTGAGACAGTTATTTTAACCGATGTCTATGCGCCCAAAAACTACCAAAAAAAAGAAATCGGTCAACGAGCACTACTGCAACCGCACCGACACTTCTCTCGCAGCAACCTTACGCACAACACCTGTGTACCTGTATATTGTCACGGCCGTTATTTCAAATATAATTTGGAAGGAAAAATAAAACATTCATTTCGTTTGTACACCACTGCTTGCCTCCTCTTCCTCGCCAACACCGAAGTTGTCAATAAAGTTCCAAGTTCATGTTCAGTAAAACTCTTAAGAGGTCACGTAGATTCCTTCTTTAAACTTAATAAAAATAGATGGATATTTGTTCAATCTGAGCCTGGAAAATTACATGTAACCTGTTCTAGTAATAGTCTCAACTATGATTATGTTTTGTTAGGAACAGGAATAATGTCCCTGTTTAGAGACTGTAAAGCTTTCTTCAAAACATTACAATTTTCGTCTAATGAAACATTTATTTCTAATGTAACAACTCAAGTAGCTAACTTCAACATTTTAGAAGATGATTGTTGCGAACGTACAAAACTAAATAAAACTTTAACTAGACTTCCCTTGTTAAAATTAAATAACCTTAATAATTTAGACTCATTGTTACATGCCAGTATTCATCTAGATACTCTAGAAAAAGAATTAAATAATTTGGAAAATCCTTCGCACTTTCAAAAATATGCTGTTCATTATATGTCTATGAGTTATTCTCTTACTGCTCTGTTTTCTTGTACCTTATATTTAGATTTCGTAGATGGTTTTGTTCAAGTAAACATAATTCTCTTGTTGTATACAAATCTTTAATCAATGCAACAAAGATCGTAAAAACGATCATAATAATGTTACACAAGCTGTGCAAATAAATAGTGAAAAAGATTATTCATATCCTAGGCCTTTTAGGAGAAATCTTATGTTGTCAAATTCGTCTAATAATGTCGTCGTCGAGTAATGTTATAATAAATTATATTATTTTAAATAAATTGTTTAATTATATTTGTTAATAAAATTAATAAGTATAATTAAGACTTTCAATAATTATAGATTTACTTACTATATCCTGTTTTCGTATATTTACTTAAGTGTTTTTGATATTCTACTTAACGTTTATTTCTTTAAGATGTAGTTACTATTTCATTTTAAGTACTTACTTGTTTATTCTGTATCGTATGTTTTAGTTTTCCTATTTTGTTATCCAAAACAAAAGCCAAATCTATACTTACCGCTCTAGTTTATCTTAACGTCAACGTCCGTGATCATTCATCGGTGACGATGAATTTTAAGGAGGGGGATGTTACATATGCCCCTCAATAATAACGTAATATAATAATAATGCCGACTAAGGCATTCTTGAATGCATTGTCTCTATATAAAGACGATATATTGCTAAAGCGCGGCAGAACAGATTTGGCTTGAGTAGCGGAAACACACATCATTTGTACTACTTCTTTAATAAAATAAACTCAGTGCCAGTCACCATGTCCTTTTTTAAAAAGAGCTCCTGGACCCACCCCGTAACAGAACCACCAAAGGCTGTGTACAAGGTTCGATAAGTGGCCCACTGCTGTGGAATCTCCTACTTGACCCACTCCTGCAGGGGCTGGAAAGGAGGGGAGAACATGTCCAGGCATTTGCGGATGATATCCTAATGGTTATATATGGAGATAGTGCGCTGGAGATAGAGGGAAGAGCGAACGCCGCATTGGAGTACGCCTTAGAATGAGGAAAGAAAAACAAGCTCAAATTCGCACCACACAAAACAAACGCCATGGTCATAACCAATACGTTAAAATTTGACACCCCAAGGCTGAATCCGCTCCTATGTCCCGTCAACTACTACTTGACATGGATTTTGTAATACAAATGCCCGTGTCAACTACCAGTTGACATGGGCTCTTTGCTCCCCCGCCCTCTATTTTATTGAAATTTGTCTGTCTCTGTTTGACTAAGGTCTATTTGAATTTAACTATCTTGCTTCTTTGTTAAATTATCTACCAAACTGCGCAAAAACCGTTCCTTTCCGCGCCAAAAAAAAGGAAACACTTGTTGAAATTTTTTAGTCTGTGTCGAATCGCGGGAGTGAGTGGTAGCATGTGTATTTCGATAATTTTAATACTTTTAGTGAGTGTATTTACGTGGTATTTTGTTATTTATAAGGTAAGTTATCTACTAATACATAGAAATAAAGGTTTCAGCATGAGACACAAAATTTAGCCTTTTCTCAACCTGATACATTTGGTGGTACATTTTAGCGTTTGCTTTGTTCGGTGACGCCATAATTTGACTCTCATTTTTTGTACTAATATGCTACGCATACTAAATGCGATTAATATGTTGAAGATCAACTAATTATCAGCCGGAATAGTAAAAAACATGAGTAAAATATGTGAACTAACTTTTAAGAATTTTGAATTTCATATTTGAAGTGTCCGTTGGTGCAGTTTAAGGCTGGGGCACTCTGAGAGATCTGATTTTCGAACCGACTTTTTTTGTACGCGTTTTTAAATGTTACGTTTGGTAGATTGGGAAACCTCAAATCGATCGGATATGCTTTTTGTTAATTCTTCATTTTATTTAAATTTTCATGTAATTTTTTTTTTCTTTTTTTGATATTTAGATCAGATAAGTTGTAGTATGTATATATTTTAGTAGTTAGTTAGTAGTAAAGTGTAAATTTTATTTATTTTGTGTAAATTTCATACTATTGGTAAGCCTTATTTTCTTCTCGTTTCCTTCATGACATGCTGGACCCTCCAGATGATCCTGGGGGGACAGCCCCCGATATAGGTCATGTAGTGACAATCTCAAATAATGACGATGGTAGTACCATGGACACAGATGGTTCTGTTTCTCAGATATCTAGTGGCCGTAAAAGAGTGTCAGCTCTGTCCAGAGTCTGCAGGCACTGTAATAAAAGACAACGAAAACACGGTGGTGATAAGAAAGATATTAAGGAAAGTGATTGCCAATGTGTAGGAATTCGCGCACACACACATCGCAGCGCGCAAGCAGAGTTGTTGTGTTTTTATTGTACACACGTTTGGTGATTCGTAGTAATGGAAAGAAATATCAATCCCGAACAATTGATCACTTCAGGAAAGAAGTGTCCTTTGGGACAAAACTCTAAATGATTATAAAGATAAGCAACTGAAAATAGCTGCTTGGCGGAAAGTTCGCTGCCTACTCATACCTGATTTTGTCAATTTGGACGAAAAAGAAAGACATCCATGTGGTAAGTGTTTGAAGTTATTTATTTAATAATATACGTAAAATTTAAAGCATAAAGATTAACCATGCGCTTCTGGTTGCCAAGGCACCGGGCCTATTGTAAAAATGAAGTAGTTTGCAAATTCAGTGACTGATTCAAAACATTAAAAAGCAGCGTGAAAGTCGTTTATACTCATCAAATTATGGTTGGCATTCTCAGTCAAGAGATCACGTGCAACAATCTGTATATTCGTCACAAAACCAGAATGTGCACCCACCATTAAACCAGAATATCTTCCCTTCAAGTGGATATGGATATTCGACACGCCAACTCGTTGAACCAGCATCACCTACTTTGTCACAACATTCAAGTATTACTCAAGATTCGGACTTAGATTTTAGTAATATTTAACTCCACTAATTTGTTTTCAAAATTATAAAAAAAATTAAAGTTATTTCTTTCAATAAATATAAGTGAACTAAAAGTGACTGTTTTATCTTTTCCTTTATACAAATTAATATGTATAATTATATTACCTTAGAAATATCGCCAACCTTTCTTCAGTACAAATGCAGTCCCTAAATCTTGTATTGTGGTAGTTTATGCACACTGATATTTTAGTCAATAGATGGTTGAATGTAGTTATCGACATTCTAGAATAATTGAAAAACCTAATTTCTTCACTCCTCAATTCTGTTATTAAATTCTGAAATGTTCCCAAACTAAATATTCCTCTCAGGATTGGGTGCACCCAATATTTTCATTCCTTGGCTGTCTTTCCTCGTTTTCTTCTTAAATAATAATACATCACAACAAGAATTTCGTCGACGTTTATCGTGCACAATCGCCTCGCGTAGAGTACTTAAAATTGGCACTAGCTTCGACCGTGGCCGACAAGTGACAACCGATTATTAATCGTGTGTGTGAACAAAGGCGCCGACATCCGATTAATATACGGATCCGATAGCCAACAAGTGGAAACGAGCTCTTAGAGGCTGAACCGAAGAGCACTATGATAGATGCCCAGTGTCATTCGCAAAGAGGATAATCCGAGCGGAGTCTCTTGGCGAGTGGAAGCGGCGGTATCGTGAGGGAACGACCACCGGTGTCACAAAGACCTTCTTCCCGAATGTCACGAATGCATACAAAATACTAACAAAAATAGAAGTTAACAAGGTATTGACACATGTTTTAACAGGGCATGGTGGGTTCTCCGAGTACTTGAACAGGTTCAAGTGCAAAGAGGACCCATCGTATGTGTGCTCACCAGACGTGAACGAAGGAATCCTACATGTTATATTCGAAGGCCCCTTAAATGCGTACAAGAAAATTATGTTAGAACAAGTAATAGGCAAAGAAGTGACTAAAGAAAATGTCCACTTTTTAATGGAGGATAACGACCATAGATCGCTGCTCCTAAATTATTAGATAGAAGTAGCCGAAGTTCTTATACTTAGGAACAAAACAAAAAAATTATATTTAAAATTTTATTGACTAAAATATATAAATCACAATTATAAAAATATTGTTATCGGAATTATCAATAATATTGTTAAATTTTATACGCCAGAATACTCCTCCACTAACTGACGACGAAATATGACCCATAGTTAATGAAGCAATCAGACCTGTTATTAACGAAGACCAAAGAGCAAAAAAAGCCAAAAGGAGAAGTGTGAGAAAGAGAAAATCTAGAAACAGCGAAATAAAAAAGATGGAGGCTATAGTTTCAAAGCTTAAAACCAAACTAAATACTCAGCGTCAAAAATATAAACGAGTCAAAAAAACAAATCAAAAAGTAATAAAATATGTTGAGAAAACGCCAAAGACTAGAATTGAAGGCATGAGAGTCAAATATCTCACAAAGAAAACAGAATATCACTATGCAGCAGTCTGCTCTTCGGTTGATGATGTAGACGGTGAAGTAAAAGTAACTTTTCTCAAAATTTGTAACCAAAATGGCATTCTTGCTTAAATTGGATGAAAAATATGTATCAGATGTTCCCGTGGATAAAGATATGACACAGAAGACTCCGCGTCGATAACAAAGCTCTTCTTGCCGAACGCGGTGGCGGCATACCCAACAGTGCCTAAGTTTGAGAGCAATAGTATTCACTCAAATAATGACAGGGCATTGTGGGTTCTCAGAATACTTAAATCGCTTTAAGTGCAAAGAGAGTCAATCGTGCATATGTGATCCGGAAGCAAAATAAACTGTTCCCCATATCATGCTCAGATGCCCGTGTACGCAACACAACGTTTCAACTTTGAAAGAAAAATTCGTATCAAGCTGGATACTGAAAATGTAAAGGATTTAATACAAGGTAGAGATAGAGTAGATTTCCTGAGTTATTTTATAAATATTGCTAAGAAAGTTACAGAAAGAAATAAAAATAGACAGTTAAAATATGCTGTCGTAATATAATGTTAATATAATATATTATTAGAATAGCATAAATAGAAACGTAAATAATAAATAAGAAATATGTAATAGCTGGTAAGGATTGTAAAATAAGTTTCCTGTTAAACTAAAAATGGGAAGTGTGATATTGTAAATAGAGTTTTGCCTAATATCTCATTTACCCCTAAATGAAATAGTACACAAAAAGTGTAATTAGTAGATAGAAGGGAATCCTCCCCTCAAAAGCAGTAAAAGACGACGAATGTAAGAAGAGTTAGTATGAAGAATGAAAGTGCGAGAAGCATAAAAGCGAGAACTGGAGTGAAACTGATAGCTAGACATAAATAGGCTCCGATAATGTTGGAGGTAGAAGTTTAAAAAAAAAACCTAACCTAACCGTATTGCATTGGTATCCGTATTGCAATCCCCACACCCAGCTGAACGTATTGACCTGGACTTAAAATAGAATAGACCACGTAAATCTGCGATCCCCAAAAAAACTGAATCTGTCCCCCATTAAATAATAGAATGCCCAGTGTACGCGGCTGAGAGGTATGATATTGAAGCAGAAATTGAGGAAAACAATTACATCATGGATTCTCCTACACTTGAACCGGTTCAGGTATTCGGAGAACCCACCATGTCCCGTCAGAACTTGTGTAATTATGTGGTCTATTTTCATCTTTCGAATCAGCCTATAGGCCACTACTGCATCCGGGAAGAATCTTTTTGTAACCGAGGCCGTCTGACCCGAGATGTACCTCCGATTCCACTCGTCAACCGTTGCCGTTCGAGCGTACCTCTTGATGCATGAGACCGGATATAGGTCGTAGTTATGCCTCTTTTTGTTGTTCATGGCGGCTTCTTTTGCCAGCTGAGGCTGAAACAATTGGCTAAAAATTTCAGAACAAGATCTTCTTCTGGTAGGATGAAGTTGTAAGATTACCCCTTGCCTACACTGCGAGGGGATAAAGGCAACTATGGTTTTTCACTGTTTGTAAGGCCAATGTGTAGCAAAAATAGAGATCAATTGATAGGATACTGTGTAAAATTTTTTTTAAGGGTAATAAATAGAAATGAGGATAAATAAATCTATGTCTGAATATATTGTGGGGATATATTGCATGTAACATAGAAATAAGTAGCACAAGTATTAGAAATGTATAAAATGTAGCGAAAGACTAAAAGTTAAAGAATACCCCCTTCCCAACTCCCGATGTAAAGAAATAGAGATAGAATGAAAGACGATGAATGAATGAAAGAATCAGGATGAGCGTGAAAGCGCGAAAAGGTAAACTGGAATGAAGGAATAATTGTGAAAACGGTCTCCGACAAAATGTCAGAGGCAGGTCAGGTCAATATCCTGTGATGACGGGTGCATAAAAAAACCTAACATAACATAACCGCCCTAGAACATAACATAACTGCCCTAGAACCGCCCTAGCGCTTGCTCAGAGTGCCACGCTTTCATATTTCTCCGCTTTAAAAATTCACAAGTTGTGGAAAAAGTGATAAAATCCGGGCTTGTTATATATCATTCTGTGCAGAATAAAAAGACGATTACGATGCAGTGAATTGAAAATTTGTGTAAAAATTGAGGAAATTGTGACTTAAAAACAAAAGTTTATTTAAAAAAAACCTATCCTAACCCCTCCTTTCTTACAGGAGGCTTATTTTGAAGCGGTTTTTTGCGTTTTTAAAGTGCAACCAGGTTGTAAGTATGCACCGACCCTTCAAACCAGAAATCGCAGCAGTGTGACGTCATTTTTTGACACCCCCACCTTTTTGACCTAAAATATTAATTATTATATATAATTCCTTGTTGCTTTTATAATTTTAACTTACTGTTTAGAAACTTACTGATCTGCCTTCGTTTATATACTCACTGATCTGCCCTATCTTCTGGAGTGCTTTCTGCGCCTTCGGAAAATGTAAACTTTGCTTTTTTTTACAAGACAAACAAAATCTTCTATATAATTTCTTAATTCCATATCACTGGCTAGAGCTCGGCGAGACGCTTCTTTTGAGGTATCCCACGACCCTTTACCTCACACGAAACGTCAAAAAATTGACCGCCCACCCGCCCTTTGGGCATACAAATTTAAACTGTACTATAGGAAAGAAAGGCAATTCGGGGTCCATTATTACAAAAAACTTATACTAGCTGCAAGAGCATCCCTGGAGCGTCCTGGGGTCGTTGCGATCACTCCAGCTCTTATCGGGGGCCCCGTACTCCTTCAGGGACCGCTGTATCACAGAATGCGGTATCACTTCTTTGAAAAGTTACCTCCAACTATATCAACTGACAAACTGCTGCATTAGCTTGCCATCTTGACAAGTCTTTTTAAAGGCAACGATGTCTTCTTACTAGCAGCAATACCATTAACTTGACTTTCTAAATTTTTAATATTTTTGACAAGGCTCGATTTAGATAGTTTTGACTGGACTTGATCCCCTGTACAGGGATCCCAAAATACCAACTTGCCCTCGAGTACCCTGTGACCCTCGTACCCTCACCGCAAATTGTCATCGCAAAAAAAATCCAGGCGTTCGCCGACGATTTTGTGATGGTCTTCGACGGCGAAACAGCCTTAGAAATCGAGGGACAGGACAATGCCGCAATCGGACATGTTCGGGCGTCGGGAGTCAAAAATCGTTTAAAATTCGCGCCGCACAAAACTTGTGCGATGGTGCTGACGCGGAAATTAAAATATGACAATCCGCGCCTAAGCATGGAGGGGGGGAGGGGTCGGGATTTGACTGTCCCAAGAAATTAAGATACTCGAGTTCACGGTAGATGCTAAACTCACCTTCAACACACCCGTTACTGATGTATGCAAAAGGCAATTACAATATACAAACATCTAGCCAGGGCAGCGCAGTTGAGGCCGTCGAGCCCATAATAATGTACGCGGCAAGCGCATGGGCATCAGTCACGACAAAACTTGGAATCCAGAAGCAGCTGAACGTGGTCCAGAGGGGCTTTGCCCAGAAATTATATAGGGCCTACCGCACAGTGTCGTTAAACTCTGCACCGGTGCTGGCTGGGATACTCGACCTCCGCATCCAGGAAGTGGCCTCACTCTATGGAGCCAAGCGAGGTGTGCCACAGCCAGTATTAGGAGAAAGGGAAGTGGAACGAATGGCCCCGACACTAGAAGCGCCACACCCCGCGGTGCAAACTAGCCTAGAATTCAAAAGCCTGATAGACGAGGAACAATATCAACACCACAACATTTTTGATGTACGAATCTTCACGGATGGAAGCAAGATCGAGGGTAAGGTTGGAGCAGCGCTATCATTATGGAATAGGGCCTCCGAAACCGAAGCCCTTAAGCTCACGCTGCCGCCCTTCTGCACCGTCTATCAGGCAGAACTCCTTGCTCTACAAAGAGCAGTGAGGGAGGCGCTGAAGCACTCTAGGACTGCTTTCGGCATCTTCAATGACTCGATGTCGGATCTTCAGACAATCACCAACGTCATTTCCCCCAATCCCTTAGCAGTGGAAACAAGAGAAACCATCAGATACTGCATGCTCCAGAACAAGAGTGTCTCCTTGTTCTGGATAAAGGCCCACGTAGGACTGGTAGTTTTAAAAATTCCGGCTTTGCCCCTAGCAGAGTTCAAGCCGTATCAAACAACAAATTGAGAATAGAGTTCGATAGCATTGAACAAAGTAACGATATCCTCACTCGCATCAATAACACCAAGACAATCCACGCCGAACCCACTCGTAGATTGCTGCCTTTGCTCATTCTCAAGGGAGTCTCTAAAGACATTCCCTCTGAAGATCTGGTGAGCATAATCAGCAGACAGAACCCGGAACTCACCAACGCAATCAACCAAGAGGAGGACTTGCGGTTCCTTTTCCAGCGCTCCAATAGAAACCCCAACCTATATAACGCCATCCTACTTGCACAGCCCACTGTCTGGCACAGGTGCATGAGCCTGGGCAGAATCAGTGTAGACCACCAACGCATTCACGCAGAGGAGTTCACACCCTTCGTGCAGTGTCACAAGTGTCTTAGCTTCGGTCACACAAACAACAAGTGTTCGGTCACTGAACAACACTGTGCACACTGCAGTGAGTCCACCCACACGACAGCTGACTGCTCTAATAAGTCTGTAATCTAGTGTATCAACTGTGTTAAACACAACATCCGACACAAATCATCCATCGCCACCACACACAGCGCCACGTCACATAACTGCAAACAATTGCTCTCCATGAAACAAAGAATCACTGACAGAATAGATTATGGCACCGAATAACTCCATAATACTGCTACAATGCAATGTCGACAAATCTAAAAACAGTTGGCACGAGTTGCCGAATCTTACGTAGGCGCAAACAACGAGGTTCAAAACATCCCCAGAATCAACATCTACCAATTCTCCGACGGCGCCTGCGTCAAGGCCTGCATACTGCCTAAGACAGGTGTTGGTTCTGTCCTTGGCCTATAGCAACACTCTTCGACCATACAACTAACGACAGGAAGTAAGAAGACGTACCTATGTACGTCTTCTATCTACTACTATCTATCTATACTATCTACTAGGCTATCCTCAAGGTACATCGAACCCGATGTTGATGCCAACACCATGGAGCGTCTGGACGTTTTTCTTAAAGCTATAGGAAGGGTGAGAGTAATTGTGAGAGGCGACTTTAATGGATGGCACCCATCGTGGGGGAGCGCGAGGGCGAACCTCAGAGGCTCAACACTAGTCGAACTAGAGCACAGCAACGACTTATACGTTTGTAGCTCAGGAGACACTCCAACTTTCGAAACCGTCACTCACGGCCGCAATAGATTATCCATCATTAACCTCACTCTTCCATCCAGCGACCTTTTCAACGGCATCTCTGGATGGCACGTAAACCTTGACACATACCCGACCTCCAAACACAACACCATTGAATTTTCACTCTACACCAATGAAAACTCTTCTCTTAGAGCTCAACTTCGCGCGTGCTACGGCGCTCCCGTATACACTGGAAACGACCTACCTTTAACGAGGAGGAGGTCATGAACTCTCTGCAATACATGAACCACAAAAAGGCCCCAGGGCTCGATCATATAACAACCGACATGTGCCAACAATCCGCATCCGCTTACCCCCGTTTAATCATCAACATCATGAACCGCTGCCTCACCCTTCAACACTTCCCCGATCAGTGGAAAACTGCATATGTCAAAATCATCCCGAAACCCGGTAAAAGCGACCACCCTCATTCGGACCCATTGGACTCATCCCCACCCTTGGAAATCTCGTCGAAAAACTTATCACCAAACGAATTATGCACTGGGCATCCGTCACAGGAAAGTGCAATCGACGACAATTCGGCTTCAAGGAGTAAACCGGCACGGTCGACGCCATCAACACTCTAATAGACATTATACAGAAAGCTAAACAAGACAAATCACAAGTTGCCGCCGTCTCGCTTGACATCAGGGCGGCTTTTGATAACTGTTCTGGCGTCTGAATAGTCTATGGTTTTTTTTTAACCGCGCAAACTCAACACTCCGTGACACGTTAAAATATACGTTTTGAATTTTTATCATAATTTATATTATTTTAATTCTGTAATTCCCGAACATGGTCCTGGATTGATCCGGATTTTGAAGGTTTAGTACCAGTAAGATAAATTAGTAACCAGAAGGTAACGAGTGGATTATTATCGTCCTGAAAACTGAGATTGCACGTGGTTGCAATTTAATGCCGAGTGTTGTGAGCGGTGTAAAAGTGTTTTAAATGCTTAATTGTATATAGCCCAGCACTCAGACAAGTAGTTAATTACGGTATTGTAAGTATAGATCTTTAATTAGTACAGGTCAATAAAAGCCACATTTGTTGGATTTACATTATATACTTACATAGCTACTTTGTGGTTTTTTCAGGTACATCATTGTTGTAAATTGGAAATTAATTTGATTAAATTCAGTAAAATAATAAGTTTTAGTACCTACCTATCTCGTATATTACTTGTGTCGGCAGGTAGTAGGTATAAACCTCACTTTTTCGTGCTAAGAGCATAAACTAGCTAAGTGTAATTAGAACAGTTGAAAGAAGAATAATTGGGATTTGAATATTGTAATTATTTTATGTTCATTGAGATAAAAACATAAAATTTATTGTTTTGAATTTATATACGGATTACCTACATATAAGAACTTTGTTAATTAACGTAGTTAATAATATTTGCGCTATTGTTAAAATTCCACGTGGACATCACCCGATCTCCCAAGTTCCCATGAGCCAGGAAAAATAATTACATAAAAGGAGAGGCAGATTTAACAGGCGTTTGACTTTGTTTATTAATTACCTGCAGTCATTGCCTAAACCTTTATCTGATTCTGGAATTGCAATGGCGGATAGGTACGATGGAATCACTTTATGAATAGTTCGATAAGGTTCAGATTCAACTGAAATGCTTGGCCGAAAATATAAAAAAACTACAACTTAATGAACGCGCTGAGTTTGAGACTTCTTATTATAAAGCGTTGTCTAACGCTCAGTAATATGCATTAAGCGAGTTTAAGGAAACACAAGTGATTGAAAGTAAGCCTCACTCAAGCGCTCAGAAGCCAGTCAAGTTACCTACTATACAAATATCAAAATTTAGTGGATCTTACAGCGAGTGGTTACACTGGCTCACAGCGGATATATGCAGAATAGCTATCGCTCGTAGTTCAGTGTTATTCTTGGCTCTTCTGAATAAGTGCCTGAGCCTCTCCCACTTCCCTACCATTTGGAAGGAAGCAGTGGTAATCCTGCATAAACCAGGAAAGGAGGACTACACCATACCCAAATCATATCGTGGTGATTGGCCTTCTGTCGGTATTAGGAAAGATTTGGCAGAAAATGCTGATCAGGAGAGTTAGATGGCATACTTTAGAGGAAGCGAACAAAAGGCAGTACGGATTTACACCACAACGCGGCATCGAGGACTCCCTCTATGATCTAGTGAGACACATAAGACAAAAGCTGTCAGAAAAGAAATTGGTCGCTGTGGTGTCTCTGGACCTAGAGAGAGCCTTCGACGGCGCCTGGTGGACCGCAATCAGATGCAAACTTGCAGACATAAAATACCCAAAAAACACGAAAAATTCTCAATAGCTATCTAACGGATCGCAAAGTCCAGGTTAGATACGCTGGCGCCACGTTTGAGAAAGCTACAACAAAAGGATGTGTCCAGGTTTCTATAGGCGGTTCCATCTTTTGGAATTTGCTGCTAGATCTTTGCAGACGATGTTGTTTTGGTTTTCTCCGGCGAAACAGCACTCGAAATACAGAGACAGGCAAACACGAACCCAAAGCACGTCCAGGAGAGGGGTGAAGTGGAAAAGCTTAAAAAACTAAAGCGATACTAACTACAAATAAGCTTAAGTACGACACGCCACTCCTGCGCATAGGGGGCGGGACAGAGATTACCATGTCAAGGGACATAATAATACTAGGGCTGACTATCGACGACAAACTGACGTTCAACGCACATCTGGCAAATGCTTGTCACAAAGCGTTGAACATCTACAAACAGCTGGCGAGGGCAGTCAAAATAGAATGGGGGATCTCGCCGGAGATAACCAGAACAATATACGTCGCAGTAATAGATCCCATAATAATGTGCGCAGCAAGTGCTTGGGCATCGGCGACGGACAAAGTAATGACCCAGAAACACCTAAATGAGGTACAACGAGGGTTCACACAAAAAATTGTCAAAGAGCGTATAGGCCCACATCCCTAAACTCGGCCCTTATACTCTCAGGACTGCTTCCACTGGATATGAGCATCAGAGAAGCAGCCTCTCTTTTTTAAATAAAGAAAGGAAATTCCCATAAAGTGATAAGGGACCGCGACATCGAGATATCGGTACCCTACGTCACAAAACCTCACCCACACTTACACAACTGTATCGACTTCGGTCAAATTAACAGCGGGGCAGAACTGGCTCAATTCTAGACAATGGATACGCACTCTTTACGGATGGTAGCAAAATAGAGAGCAAAGTTGGCGGGGCACTTTCCGTTTGGGGAGATGGCGCAGAGATCATGATCCGTAAATATAGACTTGAACAGTTCTGCTCCGTGTTTCAGGCCGAGTTACTTGCCTTAGTCAAGGCAACCGAAATTATCAGCAGCCATAGGTCCGGGGAAAAAATTACAATTTATAGTGACTCGAGGTGTTTCTCTCCATCCCTTGGCTGTGGAAACCAGGCAGAATATCCAGGAGGCGACAAACCATGGGAAAACCATAAAGCTGTTTTGGATTAACGCAGGAATGGAGGGAAACGAGCGAGCAGATTGTCTGGCAAAATAAGCAGCACTATATAAGAAGACCAAACCAGACTATGACAGATGTCCAATCTCATTCGTTAAGCGTCAAATCCGTGAGGATACGCTTTTTTTTTATTGCCTTTGTAGGCAGACGAGCATACGGCCCACCTGATGGTAAATGGTCGCCGTCGGTCAAGGACGTCAGCAATGCCAGGGGCAGAGTCAAGCCGCTGCCTACCATGACTTACTACGCTTGGCGAGTGAGACACAAGGTACAGAGTGGGACTAACTGGAACAACTACCAAAATTATTCCTACCAAATGATATGCGTATCGCACAGTCAGGAAAATAAATTTGGATCCGTTGTTAGTGCATGTGCTGACGGAATGTCAAATCTATGGTAGAGAAAGGTACGACCTAGAACAGCAAATCAATGACAGACACCAAATAGACACCAAAAATATGGCAGAAATCCTGTCGAACAAAGATGTGCGCGGTATATTTATAAAATTTTGTAAAGCTATAGCCAAAATTGTAAATAATAAAAATAAAACGAGATAAAACGTATAACTATGTTATATAATATTTATATAAGCATAGTTTACGATAGATTTAAGTAGAAAATTATATAAAGGATAGCACAAAAAAGACATATAGAATATAAACAATAGACTAATTAAGATAAATAGGGTTTGGAGTGTAAAGTTTAATAGAAATAGTAAAAAAATCGCTAAAAACAAAGCAATGTATAATAGAATAAAAATATATCTAAGATATACGAGTATTTAGAAGATAAAACAAAAATAATAGATGTAAGAGGTTATGTAACTATGTAGTTTGTCAATAAAAACCGTAGTTCTAATAAAGGCACTGGTCTACCAAGCCAGTAGAAACAAAGTAATACCCTGTGATAGCGGGTGAATTAAAAAAAAATTTTTTTCGGCGGGCCGCCGGCCAACCCGTAATCCTCACCGCGTGGGGGACGGGGGCCGCTGCCGCGAGGCACGGGGCCGCGAGGATGTAAACCTCTCTAAAAAATACCCCAATCTTAAGCTCTGGCGCCCGGCGATGGGATGCATGGCTGGTGGGAAACCAGTCGCGAGGGCGTCCCAGGGGACTGTACCCCTGGCTAATAAAAACAGGAAAAGAACAATGAAAATGCTCAGTTATAAAAATGATTTACCCCAGGAGGGTACCTCCCGCTCCGCGGGGGGAGAATCCCTCGTCTTCTGGGGGGGGGCAATAACTGTCAGATGAGGTCCGTGAAGGACGGAGGTAGGGTGGGTGTCCGGTGTCCGCGAAGGACGGAGAAAAAGAAGTAAGGTCTTGTGAAGGACGGAGAAAATAAAGAACGTCGAGGAGGGTCCGTGAAGGACAATTAAGTAGCGAACGTCCTGTCGGACGATAGTATGGCGACGGCCAGCTCGGGCCGCTCGTCGTTGACCAGAAGCCGAAGGAAGAGGCTGAAGGGCTCCAGCACGGAGTGCTCAGAGAGCAGCTCCGGGGAAGACACGGCGTGCTCAGCCGGTAGAGCTGCCTCCAAGACCCCATCCAAAAGGGGTAGGGGACGACCGTCCACAACAGGGCAGTACGTTGGCCTCGCGGCCGCCAAGGAGGCGTACGTGAAGGCCCAGCACGAGCAGATGGCACTGCGCGCTGAGAAAGAAGTGACGGAGAGCGTCCGGAAGCTGCGGGTGAGGGATGCCCGCCGCATACAGCACCGAGGAACCCACACCCGACCCCGAACGCAGGCTTGAAGAGTCCGCGAAGATGGCGCTAGCAATCGCGGCCAAGTCCGGAAACCTGAAGGGCACATATCAGCGTGCCCTGAAGGAGATGGCCGTCACCATCCGAGAGGCCAAAGAAGAGATGGCGGCACGGACTGCCGACAGCGAAACGAAGAGGCTGCAGGAGCTCTGCAGGAGGCAGAAGGCCGAGATCCTGCACCTCAAGAACGCGATCGCCGACATGAGGTCGGAGATGACGCGCCTGGCCCAGGCCGTGGGATCGCCGGCAGCCGTCACCGCCCCCACCCCGATCCAACAGAGCGACGACGAGGAGGAGCGACGCCTTCAGAGAATAATGCGTGCGGTCGGCACCATGCTGGATGCGCGCCTCTCTGGGCTGGAAGCGCGACTGTCTCCAGAGCCCAGGTTGAGACCGACCCTGGCCGCGGACCAAAGGCGGAGCCGCGAGAAGGAGAGGATGCTGACACCACCACCACCGGTAGCGGCACCTATGCCAACGCCCGCACCAACAGCTGCAGTCGCGACGGCGGCACCCAACGGCGGCGGTCCGCAGAAGAAAAAGAAAGCGCTGAAAAGTAGACAACAGCCGGCTCTCCCTGAACCACGGACATTCCCCCCCGCCCCAGCTGCTCTGACGGAAGCCTGGACGACGGTAGCCCGAAGAGGCGCCAAGCCGAGGCCGGCAACGGCGACCGGCACCGTGCCCGCTCCACCCCCCTTGAAGGAGAAAAAGGAACGGCTCCGGCCACCACGCTCGCAGGCGGTCATTGTCAAGCTCCAGCCGGAGGCCGTCGAGCGCGGGTTCACCTATCGGTCAGTCCTCGCCGAGGCCAGCGCTATAATCGATCCGGCAGAGCTGGGGATGCCTATCCAGCGGATACGCTTGGCGGTGACAGGAGCAAAGGTATTGGTCGTAGACTGCGCTGACCAGAACGAGAAAGCCGATTTGCTGGCGAAGAAACTACGGGAGGTTTTGCCCTCGGACAGCATTGTCGTCTCCAGGTCGACAATAACGGCCGCTGTCAGACTGAGCGGCCTCGACGAATCTATATCCCGGGAAGAGCTTGTTGCCGAAGTCGCCAGGATTGGAGAGTGCCTCCCCGACACTGTGAAGGTTGGGGAAATAAAAATGGGCCCCGGAGGCACTGGCCAGGTCTTGGTCAGATGCCCCATAGCGGGCATCAAAAAAATATTGGCCGTCGACAAGCTGCGGATCGGGTGGAGCGTCCTTCGCGCACAACTCCTCGAGGCGAGGCGCCTGCAGTGCTACCGCTGCCACGCACTGGGCCACGTGAGTGCCCGCTGCCCATCGTCGGTGGACCGCAGTGGTGAGTGCTACCGCTGCGGCCAGACCGGCCACAAGTCCGCGGGCTGCGCGCTCACCCCGCACTGTACAATCTGCGCCGGCGCCGGTAGGCCTGCAGCGCACGTCTCCGGGGGCAAGGCTTGCGCCAAGCCCCCGAAACAAAGGCAACAGAGGAGCAGCGCCGCCGAAGAGAAACGGCGGAGTCAGCCCGGTACGGCTACGGCGACACCAATGGACGACGAACAATGACCAGCAGCCCTTATCATATCTTACAGGGCAACCTCAATCACTCCGCCAGAGCTCAGGACCTGCTGATCCAGAGCATGGCGGAGCGGTTGACCCATCTGGCGGTCGTCGCCGAGCCCTATCGGGTCCCTTCGGTTCCCGACTGGGCGGGAGATATTGACGGCCTGGTGGCCGTGGTCCAGCGTCGGTCAGCGGTGGGCGCTCCGCCCGAATTCGACGTCGTACAGAGGGGTCGGGGCTACGTCGCATTCTTCTGGGCAGGCTTGCTTGTCGTCGGGGTGTACTTCTCCCCCAACCGGCCGCTCGCCGAATTCGAGTCCTTTCTCGACGAACTCGGTCAAGTCGTGGGGAGGTCGCGCTCAGGGCGCGCGCTCGTTCTCGGGGACCTCAACGCGAAGTCGTCCGCTTGGGGTTCCCCGGTCACCTGTCCCAGGGGACGGGAGACGGAGGAGTGGTTGGTCGGGAGCGGTCTCGTTGTCCTCAACCGCGGCGCCGAGAACACATGCGTTCGTCGTTCGGGTGGGTCCGTGGTGGATGTGTCTTTTGCGACCCCCGACGTCGCGCGCCGCGTCTGCGGTTGGGAGATGTTGGTCGACGTGGAGACGCTCTCCGACCACCGCTACATTGGTTTCCGTGTGGCCGCGGCCCCGGAGTCTTCTTCGGCAACGACTTTGCCCTTTGGTGGCGGCGTGGAGGGCCCGCGCTGGGCCCTGAAGCGCCTCGACACGGAGCGGCTGCAGGAGGCGGCCGTCGTCCAGGCCTGGCGGTTGGACTCCCTGGGCGAGCCGGCGGACGTGCGCGAGGGTGCGCGCGAGGCGATGTCGCGAGTCTGCGACTACGCCATGCCCCGCGTCCGAGCGTACGCGCCGAGGCGCCAAGTCTACTGGTGGAACGAGGGGATCGCCGGCCTGCGACGCCAATGCGCCGGTAGTCGCCGAAAATACCAACATCTTCGTCGTCGGAGGCGCCGAGACGAGGAAGAAGAGGACCGGGCGTACGAAGAGTACCGGGAGGACGTGCGGGCCCTGCGCGTCGCCATTGGAGAGGCGAAAGAGGCGGCGTGGAAGGAGCTTTTGGAGACGCTGGACCGCGACCCATGGGGGCAACCGTATCGCCTCGCGCGGAGCACAATGCGCTCTTGGGCCCCGCCCGCGACGAGCACCCTGCCGCCTGACATCGTTCGGCACGTGATTGGGGGACTGTTTCCGGACGCACCTGGAACTCCCTTCGTTCCCCCCGTCATGACAACACCGACAACTGGAGCCCAGATTGGTGCGGAAGAGGAGGAAGTGTCGCCGGCGGAATTCGGTGCGGCCATCGACAAAATGAAGGCGAGGAGGACGGCGCCAGGTCCCGATGGACTGTCGAATCTGGCCTGGGCGCTGGCATTACAAACTGAGGGTGGTCTGGGACCTGTCCTCCGAGGGCTGCTCAGCAGGTGCCTCCGAGAGGGCAGGTTCCCGGCAATATGGAAAAAAGGTAAGTTGGTTTTGATTCCGAAGGAGGGGCGCCCCAGGGATCAACCCTCGGGGTATCGCCCGATCGTCGTTCTGGACGAGGCCGGCAAGCTCTTGGAGCGCGTCGTCGCCAGTCGCCTCGTTCAGCACTTGGAAAATGTAGGTCCAAACTTGGCGGACTGCCAATACGGTTTCCGGAGGGGTCGCTCGACCTTGGACGCGGTCCAGCGCGTCCGCGACCTCTCCGACCAGGCGTGCTCCCGGGGAGGCGTGTTGTTGGCGGTGTCTATAGACATATCCAACGCCTTCAATACGATCCCCTGGAGCACGATCCTGGAGTCGTTAAGGTTTCACCGCGTCCCCACCGGTCTCCGGAACCTGATCGAGGATTACCTCGCAGGGCGGGCTGTGGTCTTCCCCGAACGGAGGGGATGGGGACACAAAGCGGTCTCGTGTGGTGTCCCGCAGGGGTCGGTTCTGGGTCCGCTCCTGTGGGACGTCGGGTTCGACTGGGTCCTCCGCGGGGCTAACCTGCGTGGCGTGCAGGTCATCTGCTACGTCGACGACACGCTGGTGACGGCCCGCGGAGACGACTACCGTTCGGCGTCGATTCTGGCTGCGGCTGCGGTGGCAACAGTCGTAGCCAGAATAAGGAAGCTCGGCCTGGAGGTCGCCCTGCACAAGTCTGAGGCCGTGTGTTTTCACCCGGCTCGGAAGGGGCCTCCTCCCGGCGCGAGTATAACCATCGGAGGGACTGCGATCGCTGTCCGGTCCCAACTTAAATATCTGGGGCTCGTGTTGGACAGCAGGTGGACTTTTGACCGGCATTTCGATGTGCTGGTCCCGAAATTGCTCGGGGCGGCGGGTGCCTTAGCCCGCTTGCTCCCAAACATTGGAGGAGGAGGAGAGTCGGTCCGGCGTCTTTACCTGGGAGTGGTGCGGAGCATGGCCCTGTACGGCGCTCCCGTCTGGTCACCCACGCTCTCCGCTCGCAACGCGGCCCTCTTGCAGAGGGTTCAGAAGGTGCTGGCGGTGAGGGTCGTGCGGGGCTACCGCACCATTTCGACGGAGGTCGCTTGCGCCCTCGCTGGCTCCCTTCCATGGGAGTACGAGGCCGAGGTCCTGGCCGCGGTGTACCGGCGCAGGGCGCAATCTTTGGGTCGGGGAAGTGTGCCCCGTTTGTCTGTCGTCGCCCGATGGAGGCGTGCTGCGCGTCGCGTGGCAACGTTGAAGTGGAAAGAGAGGCTGGCTGCAGAGTAGATCCACCGTGGTTCTCGAACCCGGCGGCGCACCCTCGCAGCCCTGGTGCCCGTGTTGGAGGCCTGGATTGACAGGCGTCACGGCGTGCTCGATTTCCGGCTCACGCAGGTCCTCTCGGGCCATGGCTGCTTCGGGAGGTACTTGTGGCGGGTCGGGAGAGAGCCGCATCCCGGATGCCACCAATGCGGGCATCCAGACGACGACGCGCAGCACGCCCTCGAAGCGTGCCCGAGGTGGGAGTATCCGCGGCAGTCACTCGTCGCGGTGCTCGGGGCAGATTTAAGTTTGCCGGTCGTAGTGTCCCGCATGGTCGAGGACGAGCGTTGCTGGAGAGCGATGGCCGACTATGCGGACCTGATTATGACGCTCCGCGAAACGGAGGAGCGAGAGAGAGAGTGCGACCCGAATTCAGTCGCGCTCAGGCGAAAGAGACGGGGTGGGCGGTGTATTGGAGTGTTGTAGGTGAAATAAAAGAGAACTGTTCAAGTCGACAATTCGTGTAATACTATTATAATTTAGTGTGTGCAGTTACAAATATAAGGTTAGGCGAGCTGCACACTACACCTCCCCTATTTTAAAAAAAAAATGATATTATTACATAACTACTTTTTTTTTTTTTTTACTTAAACTAAATTACACAAAATATTATTAACTTTCATACTTTACTAACAAAAATCCAATAAAACAATATTTTAAGTTACAAACTTCTTTGTATTATTTTTATGAATGCTTTATTATCTATATGCTTTATTATCTATATGCTTTATTATCCTTTAAAATTATCTACATCTAATGACCCCATTAAATCTAAAATAACTCTCTCAAAAGCAGTGGATGCCGTGGATGTGTTAACCATTGGCTCCTTTGTACGTCTATTGGAATGCTTTTGAATCTGACAACTTTTACATTTCTTTACGTATTCTGATACTTCATTGGTCATTCCTGGCCAATAATAATACTTCCTAATATTATTTAACATTCTGTTTACCCCCGCGTGGCCACTCGTAGGTAACAGGTGGAAGTCATTTAGGATCACAGTCTTTGTGTCTTTGTCAGTAATACTTGTCACATCTTTAATGACAAGTAACTTGGGAAAATCTTTCAAATCGATTATTTCCTTTACAAAATTGTTTACAAGCCGTTCATAGCGCTTGCTTTTAATTATTACGAGCATGTTTATTTTGATTTGCTTGCAAAAACGTTATAATTCTCTCGTTAACACACTTACGGTAGACAACGATTGAGAAATTATAAAAATTGCTGATTTTTCAGGCACGAATTTGCAGTTACCATTATCACTAGTAAAATGCTTGATTTTTTCTATCTCTTTTAATGTATTTTTATTACAAAATAGCATCAATTCAACGCCGTCAATTGGTCGTTTGAGGATTTCCACTACTTTAGGTTGATCAGACCTTGGAGTAGAGGATACCTCCGTAGTCATGTTGTTACTGTCACAGTCAATACATAACCTACGAGCTTGTACTCTTGTCATGAACGATACTACATGCTGTTGCATTTCCTTTAAGCTGTTGGATGTAAAAGGTATCCGGCTCAATGCATCTGCAACTGCGTTGAGCAAAATTCACATGATTAATTATAATATTTAAATAAATATATCCCATAGACTCTAAATTAGAACTAATTTCTTCTATAAGTATCTTATCCTGTTGTACTAAATTCAATAAATTCTACTAAACTAGCTGCACTATCGATTAATAAATTAAGATCGATATTACTATTTTTAAGTTGACACTTAATTACACAAAAATGACTATAACTAAAAATGAATGAGTGCACTATTTAGGTGCGAAAAACTCTAAGTTGTCATAATTATTTGCTAAAATAATTAAAGCTAAAATACTAAAGTACATTGTGATGAGCGCCCTAGAACTTTTTGAAAGACTAACAATCTGTGATCAAGTTGTTAATATAACAGCTGATCACCAGATCATGAGCATTCTTCAGGGAGGACATAATATCCTCAGAAAAATGGCTAATTTTAGAATGAACACTCACTCCAACTTAAACTTGAACGCCACTGTGACTTGTGGGGGGAGATGCCACAACATCACTTATCAAGAGGTAACAGTGATAATGAGAGAGAAGGCTCAAGAGCACGATCTTGAATACTCACAGTCCAATCGTACCGATAACAATCATTGGTATGGGATCGCCAACCCGCTATTCAATATCCTCTCTGCCTTCAAAATAAGGTATGATGAAATAAGAGTAGGAGTGTCAAGGGTACCAGTGGGTAAACGAGGGGACATTACCGATTATGTCGACGTGTCTCAATACGGCCTAACCCCCGCACACCACATTCTGTTGGAGGGAGCCACATACAAGCCAGAGAGAAGATCAGCAATGGCACAAACGCTGGGACCACTCACAGCAGTTATAGCAGCATATAAGTCCCGTGATCCCTATAGGACAAAATGGATCGAGGCTGTAAAGAGAGACCTTGTTCACATCCCTAATTCCATCAATTTATGCAACGCCATGTATGGCAAGAGAGCGGAGGAAATTGCTCCAGCGTTAAGTGCTTTTGCAGATGTGGTATTAATAGCAGATGCTAGAAATGCTCAAAGAGCATTCTTTCCGTTGAACTTTCTAATCTATGCCATAGCTACAAAGGAACAGCTTGTTAGGTGCAAAATAACAAGAAGTACTGCCCTAATTTCCCCTAATGAGGTTGATTTCTCAGGGAAAGGGATGTGGAGGCTATACAAGGCATGCATGAATCTACCATGGAAAATAGAAACTGCTATGGATGATGTGTCGGCTGGGCAAGTGGTATACCACTCGATATTTGGAACCCAAAACGAAGATCTGGGGGTCCTACAATGTGTCACTGATGCGAGTGAACTCCTCAGCATTGGACTCGAGCTGACTCCTAGCTGCTCCACCTCGGACCCGTACAATTTATCTCCCGGCGCCCTGCATATCCTCTCATCATAAGGCTTGAGCATTCTCCCGGCTCCCGGCAGCAACACCCTTTTCTGTCTTCTTCTATTGTTCTCATCGCTTCATCCAAATCAATCTTCTGTGAGGGTTTATTTTTTTTCTTCTTTTTTTTCATTTTCGGTATTTTGAAAATCTTCTTTCCTCTTATTTCTTGTCTTCACAAATTTCTATTCTTCATAATATTCTTTATAATTATATTTCTTCATATTTTATTCAGCTACTCTCGTATTTTACGTATGTTGCAAAATTTTAACTGCTGGCTAAGGGTCGCCATGTATTGGAGTGTTGTAGGTGAAATAAAAGAGAACTGTTCAAGTCGACAATTCGTGTAATACTATTATAATTTAGTGTGTGCAGTTACAAATATAAGGTTAGGCGAGCTGCACACTACAGCGGCGCGGGCGAAGCGCCCCCGCTCAGCTCCCGTAGGGACCGTCGGGCGTCGGGCGCGGGGGCGCCTGATGCTCGACACGATAGTCCAGTGGTGGTGGTGAGGGTATAGTGCGCTGTGGCTCCGGTGCTCACCTCACGAAGAAGTTGCGGTCAGCAATGGCCGACGTTGATCCCGCCGTTCGTCAGGCTGGGAGCCGGTGTGGGGGGCCTGCGGGGCGAGTTTCCCTGCGGTATCGTAGGTTCCCCCCATGCCGGAAAGAAAGGAGCTCGTTGGGTTTTAGTCGGTAGTCGTTAAGCTGGGCGGGTTCGGCGCGAGCTGAACTTAGCCCAGCGCGCCTTTCTCAAGGACTAAGTCTCCATGAACCAATTGGTCGAGGGCGCGGACCTCGGTTCGCGACTTCTTCCTCTTTCCTCCACCGGAGGCGCGGAGTCCGACATAACCCGGTCCGACCCCCGTCGGCCGGGTATCCGTAAAGACTGTGATTCCCCATCGATAACAAAAAAAAAAAAAGGACATATGATCCCAGAAAACAACAAAAACATAAAACAAGAAAGCTATATGCCTCATCACGGTATTTTACGTGAAGAATCTTCATCATCAAGCTTAAGAGTCGTGTTCAATGGGTCAGCTTCAACATCTTCTAAATTGAGTTTAAATGACATTATGCATAAAGGACCTAATCTACAAAAGAATTTACAGGTTCTCTTATTACAATGGAGACAGTTTCCGTATGCATTTATCGCTGATCCTGAGAAAATTTATCGACAAATTTTAATAAATAGCGATGATCAACAACTTCAGAAAATAGTATGGAGACAGTCACCAAAACAACCGATAATATCAATAATTCCAGCTGAAACCTGGAGATACGTAAAATCAAGCGAGAACCCCGCTGACGCTGCAAGCCGAAGACTTACTGGCGATCAGTTGGTAAATCATGCTTTATGGTGGAACGGACCGTCATGGCTAAAAATATTTAAAAGAGAACAGGAACAATTAATATATAAAAAAAGAAGAAGAAACAAAAAACAAGAAGTTAGTTCATGTTTTACAACATGAAAACAAACAATATGTTATTGATTATTTATCACAACAATATAACACATTTCTAAAAATTGTTCGCGTATTAGCATGGATACGAAGAGCATTGACACCTATTGTGCAGCGTAAACAATTACTGTCGTACCTAACTTTACAAGAACTGCGCAATGCCAAATCAGCTATCATAAAACATATTCAAAGAACGGAATTTAAGTCCGATATAGAAAAACTAAACAAAAATGAACAAGTTGCGTCGAACAGTAAATTATTAAATTTAAAACCGTTCATCGATCAAGACGGTGTCCTACGTGTTGGAGGTCCACTAAAGAACGCGAACATGAGTGCTGAAATGAAACATCCCAAAATAATTCCGAACAAAGGCCGTTTAGCCGAATTATTAATAAATGAAGCACATGAGTTAACATTTCACGGAGGGCCTCGACTTACCTTAACAACACTCAGACAACAATACTGGATAACTAGTGGATACAATGCAACCAAGAAACAGTTAAGGAATTGTGTAGCATGTCGTAGATATGATACAAAGAAGTTGTACCAGCTAATGGGTGATCTTCCTGCTGCTAGAGTCAACCAGGCTGCGCCATTCTACCATACTGGGGTAGATTATACTGGTTTTGTCGATGTCAAGATCAACAAAGGAAGAGGTGTGAAAACAACAAAAGGATACATCGTCGTATACGTTTGCTTGGTTACGAAGGCGGTATACTTGGACTTAGTCTCTGACTTAACGAGCTCAGCATTCTTGGCTTCACTCAGAAGGATGGCGGCCCGAAGGGGAGCACCGCGCCACTTATACAGCGATCAAGGCACGAACTTCGTTGGAGCCAACCGAATGCTACAGGAAGAATATGATACTTTATGCCAAGTCTTTAGTGACAGTCTTTTGGCTGAAGTTGCAGAAATGAACATTGAATGGCATTTCAACGCACCCTCTTGGCCGAGTGCAGGAGGCCTGTGGGAACGAGCCGTGCAGAGCTTGAAGTGGCATTTAAAAAGAGTCGTAGGAGAACAAAAGTTAACGTTTGAAGAGTATTGCACTATCTTAGCACAACTGGAGGCCTGTCTTCTATGTTTTCTTTAACAGAAAACATAGAAGACTTGGATTACCTGTCACCAGCACATTTATTAAATGGAAGGGTGGGGGTAACCGTTATAGAAACAAAAGAGGACGCTAGAACTAGATGGCATTTGACCAACAGCATATTGAAACAGATTTGGCATAACTGGAAAACAAACTATTTAACACAATTAACAACGCGGCAGAAGTGGGTGAAGCCACAAACAAACATGAAGATTGGAGATATGGTGGTTATTCATGAAGACAATCTTCCGGCTGACGCAACGACGACTATGTCAGGGTGGTATCACTCAAAACAAAAAATGGCATTATACAATGAATTGAATCATCATCCATTGAATCAGCTGAGCAAGTGGACAATTCTGACTATAAGAAAAAACAAAATGATTGTTCGTCTCAACTTACAAAACACAAGCAAAAACAATCAAGACGTGGAAGACTATCGTGTATGGTGATGGCATTAATATTTTTCATGTCATTATGCACCAGCGATGCCTGTAACATAACCGAGCTGAAAGGTGATCGATCATTATATTTTGATCCTGTAACAAAATTAAATTTAATAAAGAACACTTGGAACTTGGTTGTATATTATAACATGTCTCCATATCGAGAAGGAATGAAGGCATTCGAAAAGGCGACAACACATTTAGATAAATCATGCAAAGTCCTGGAAGATGGTCAGTGTAGCATAATAGTCGATCAATTGATCCACGAATACAAAGAATTAACTTACTATAATGAGCTACTTATGAATCAACATTTGAATGAGCACTACAGACAGCGTCGTGGTTTTATAAACGGTGTCGGATGATGTTCGACCAGCCCATACCGTGGGCCCCGAAGGTCAAATATATAGGCGTCACCCTCGACAGTAGGATGACATTCCGCCCCCACATCAAGACGGTACGCGACCGTGCCGCCTTCATTCTAGGACGTCTCTACCCGATGATATGTAGGCGAAGTAAAATGTCCCTTAGAAATACAACTTGCATACTCTACAAAACTTGCATACGCCCCGTCATGACCTATGCAAGTGTAGTGTTCGCTCACGCGGCTCGCACTCACTTAAAATCATTCCAAATTATTCAATCCCGTTTTTGCAGGATAGCCGTCGGAGCCCCGTGTTTCGTCAGGAACGTCGACCTCCATGACGACCTGTACTTAGAGTCCATCAGTAAGTATCTACAGTCGGCGTCGATGCGCCACTTCGATAAAGCGGCACGACACGAGAACCCTCTCATCGTGGCCGCCGGTAACTACATTCCCGATCCTGCGGACAGAATGGAAAGCAGTCGACGTCGCCCAAAACACGTCATCTCGGATCCGCCCGATCCACTAACGGTGCTTCTAGGTACTTCAAGCACCGGTCATCGTTCGAACCCGTCGCTTGCGACGAAAGGGCTCGACGAGTAAATTAACTCTCAGACACAGCCCACTGAGTTTCTCGCCGGATCTTCTCAGTGGGTCGCGTTTCCGATCCGGTGGTAGATTCTGCGAAGCACGGCTCTTGCTAGGGTTCGTGTTAGCATCGTCGTCAGGTTTGAGCCCCGTGAGCTCACCTACAAACGTTAGGGTTACGCTGAAATAGCCTCTCAAGGCTCTCAGCTTAGGTAGGAAAAAAAAAAAAAAAAGGTGTCGGATATCTTGCTAACTCTCTGTTCGGAGTATTAGATGAACATTTCGCAGAAAAATACTCGCAAGACATAGAGCTCATAAAACTTAATGAACAGGACTTAGTGAGTTTATGGAAAAACCAAACTTCGATCGTCGAATCTGAATACAACTTACTAAAAAGAACAGAAAAAGTCATGTCTAAGCAGCATATGTATCACTGCTGTGGCACCTGCGAAGTAAAGGTCATGTGCGGAGAACATATTGTCTTGAAACAGTTGAATAACACTGGTCGTCTGTATCTAGAGCCAGGTTGCCTTATAAAGGGATCAGATTATACACTTCACATACCTAAAACAAACAACAATAAGCTGGAGATTCAGTCTAACATTTACGTTCCAATAATAGATCCGATAAATAATATCATAAACAGCTCTCTTCTCAACACTGAGAACCTGAATGTCAGCGAGTCTAAAGATTTGCAGAACGCTCTCCGGAAACTATACGTGCGTATTGAAGATCTAGAAAACTCCCCGCCAGTATTGGAGACTTCATTAACATCTCACGATACTCACATATCATCGTCATCGTCATCGTGCTGGCTACCGGCGTGCTACTCTGGCGACGACGACGGTTGAGTGCGAACCGGGCGATCATCTCTGACGATCGAGCTTCAACAGTATAGTGAATGTGAAAATGTAAATAGTGCTAAGGCAGGGTTTAGTGCGCGACCTTCTGTGGTGGACCCTCCGCCTGGTGATGTGAACATTTATGCCAAAGTGTCAAACAAAGTGTGCTCTCCAATACCAAGAAAACCTATATGGACTCTAAGTTCTTAAATTTTATTATACTAACATTTTAATTTATTTTTTGTTTGTCTTTCATCCTCTTGTAAGCCGTAATCATTTATTTATTAACAATTACTTCATTAAAGTATACTCTATTTTGTTGCCCCGGAATATGCTCGGTGATATATTACCGAACACCTTTGTCAGCATAATTCGCGTGACGCGTTAACTTCATTTCCACAAACCGTCAGTGCACGATCAACAACCGCGTCACCCAGGTGCATTCATAACATTAACATTTAATTTAATTTCTCTATATTTTAACAATAAACATTTTTAAGTAACGCTATCTTTAACTAACAAACTCACACCGCACCCTACAGTGTTTAAATTGCCTATACCCATTTTAGAAAATTCTGTACAAAATATTACTGCAAATAGTAGCTATGGTCGTTACATAAATTCATCATCATTAATAATTATTGATGAAGTTTCTACGTGCCCTTTGCAAGTTTTGAAAATCATAGACAGATTATTGCAGGATCTATGTGATGAAAATGATAAATATAAACCATTTGGAGGAAAAACAATATTTTTATGCGGTGATTTTCGGCAAATTTTACCCGTTATCCCCCATGGATCACGTGGAACTTTAATTGAAAATTGTGTCACAAGTTGGCTTGAATTTATTCATTTTCATAAAGTTACCTTGACTCGAAATATGAGAGTCTTACCAAATGAAATAGAATGTGTAGAATTTTTGAAAAAAATAAGTTACGATGAAGCCCCACAATTCCCTCAGTTTGGTGAAAATTTATTCGAAATACCTCAACAATTAATAGGAGATAAAAATAATATAATTGTTGAGGTGTATGGAAATATTTCCGAAATCATACTCTCTGAAAATATATTGAACTCAGTTATTTTAGCACCTACAAACAATGACTGTACTTTGATTAATACTGATATACTTAATCAAATTCCTGGAGAACAGCGAACATATCATAGCTATGATAAAATAGTTTGTGATAATGACAGTGCCATCAATAACTATCCGGTAGAGTTTTTAAATTCTTTGACTATTAGTGGCTTACCACCACATAAGTTAATATTGAAAGTTAATTGCATCGTTTTGCTGATTAAAAACTTAAATACAAATGAAGCATTAGTCAAGGGAACAAGAATGCGCATCAAATGCAATTGATTGCGAAGTTTTGACTGGTACCGCATGCAGTAAGAAAATTTTGATTCCACGTATAAATTTAACATACTCCGGAACTATTTCACCATTTAGCTTCCAAAGAACTCAATTTCCTATAATACCTGCATTCGCGATGACAATAAATAAGTCTCAAGAACAAACAGTCGATAAAATTGGAATCTTATTGAATCGGCCAGTTTTTACACATGGGCAATTGTATGTTGCAGTAAGTAGAGTTCGATCATTCGACGGTTTGAGATTTTATATTTCCGAATATAACGGTCAAGGACATTTAGCAAATGACCAAAGAGTTTTTACAAAAAACATCGTTTACAGAGAAGTTTTGTTTGTTAATTAAATTAACGACATAATATTAAGTACCTATCTATATGTGTATGTCGAGCTCAATGGAAAGCATTTGTTTATCGCATGCGTTATGTTACAATAAAAAATATATTTAAAAACGGTTTTCTTTATTTTAATAATTTATTGGGTTTTAAAATGTAGTTTCATAAAATTTGTTTGAAAAAATGGGCAACTTAAGAGTGTAGCCTTGGCGAAATCTGTGATTATTTAAGTGTAATATTTGACAATATAACCTTAATAATGTTCAAACTTGAAATTTAATTATGGTCGAATTTCAACTACTGGGCGACCACTAGTTTACAATAATCACAGAACCAAGCAAGAACCAAGGAAACAAGTAAATTATACCGTCAAGCCTTTGCAGATGATATTGCACTGACATTCAGTGGGGATGGCATGTATGAGCTAGAGGCAATAGCGAACGAGAGTCTGGGCCGTGTGCACAGCTGAGGTGTATTAAATAAATTAAAGTTCACCCCCCCCCCCCCCAAATCCAAGTTACGCTAGTCACAAGAAGGCTAGGGGGGTGTAAGAGGCCCGGCTTTACAAACGAACGGGGCAGCGCTTACCCTGCTTAAACAAATTAAATTACTGCGGGTAGCGGTGGATAACAAACTGAGTTTCGGACCCCATGTAACAGGTATGCCACAAAACAATTAAAATCTACAAACAAATAGCAACAGCGACAAAAGTTACATGGGTCTGAATAGTGATATATTGAAGATGATATTTATAACTGTTATCGAACCTATTATGCTATATGGGGCGGGCGTATGGTGAACAGCAGCTCAGAAAGTGGGTGTGCGTTATCACGCACACTCACGCAAGCTCAGAGCACTTCAGAGACAATTTGCCATCAAAATATCACGGGCATATCGCATAGTTTCAGTTTTAGTGCAGCCCTAGCAATAAAAGGCGTGTTGACTATCGATCTCAGAATACAGGAGGCAAAGCTATAATATGAGATCAAGAGAGGCTACCACTGACCCAGGAACTAGAGGCCGAATTGGAAACCCAAGTCTCATATTATAATACAGACCATCCAGCCCAATAAACACCAGTGTATTATGGATCGCTATCGATTTGACATAGATGACCTCAAGAAGGAAACATTACAACTAAAAAACAAATAACAATGACTCTATAAAATTACATTCAGAAACTAACCAAGAAAAACAACAATTTATTTTAAAGAAACCAAAGAAGAAAAAATCGCGGCATATTAGAACGCCATCACCTTTCTCTGCAAAAGGTAACTTCAGCTGTTTTGAGGCCTCGAACTACATATGACAACACTATAATCGAACCCAACAAATTGTCGATTGATCAAGGAGATACAACGCTTTGCACACTGACGACAGAGGGCGCGACTACACAAAATTCCACTAAATTACTTCAGATGAACACAGATGGCGCATTTCGAATTCGGAGCCAAGGATCAAACTAGGATTAAAGTCAAAGAAAGAAATTCGCATTTACTACGACAAAATCTGTACAAAGAAGAAAAATGTATATTGTCAGTTTTTTTTTTTATTGCTTAGATGGATGGACGAGCTCACAGCACACCTGATGTTAAGTGGTTACTAGAGCCCATAGACATCTACAACGTAAATGCGCCACCCACCTCGAGATATAAGTTCTAAGGTCTCAGTATAGTTACAACGGCTACCCCACCCTTCGAACCGAAACGCATTACTGCTTCACGGCGGAAATAGGCGGGGTAGTGGTACCTATCCTTGCGGACTCCCAAGAGGTAGTAATTTATGCTTTCAGAATTGGAAAACAATGACCCTAACACCTGCTTAAGTTGCTCAGGCTGTGTTACTTCGAAATCAGGGGCGAACGCAGCGAGAAATTGCTGAAACTTTAAATGTACCGCGTATAACTCTCAGGTATGCCTTAACAAGGTACGACCTGACCGGTCTATACACAAGGAGACCAGGTAGTGGCGGTATTAGGTGTACATCAGTGCGAGATGACCGGTTTATCACTCTCGCAATTTTGCGAAATCGGTTCCTTACTGCAGTCGAAATTCGGCAGCGGATTCATCGGGGGCGAAGATTTCTTCCTCATGCATGATAACGCCCGACCTCACACAGCACATTACGTCGATGATTACCTGTCGGAGGTGAGCAATCAGAAAATTGGAGTGGCCAGCACGAAGTCCAAACATGAATCCCATAGAACATGTCTGGGATATGCTTAAAAGGCGAATTCGATCCAGTCCCAACCCTCCGGAGACCATCAGTCGGTTGAAAACCGCCCTGGTGGCCGCCTGGGAAGAAATATCCCAGGTGGACATTAAAAACATTATCCATAGCATGCCTGATCGTATGCAGGCGGCTATCACGGCCAGAGGTGGAAATACCCGTTATTAATTTTAAGTAATATACCCTAATTTTGTAAAAAAAAAAACAAAAGATTTTTTAAACATAGAGCTGTAATGACCTTTTTGTAATTTTCACAAAATTAAACCACAAAAAAAGAACCTTGTGTCGCGTTTCATTTTGATAATAAACCACATAACGCGCTTGGGCCACATTCCGTGCCGCTGAGTGTATTTTAGTAGACTTGCAGAAGATACATCAATCCCATCTCCAACATTTTGTCGGAAAATGTATTTGTAGCAGAACTGTACAATAGCTTAGCTAAAAAAAATCGTAATGAAAAAAAAACGACCGATGCCCAAGTATACTCCTGATTTTAGAAAGTTTTGCTTTACTCTTCATTATTATTCGCCACCTATGTTCGTAAAACATTTAATACGTGCCTTCCACACCCGAAAACAATTTATAACTGGTATAGAACAATAAAATGTTCCCCAGATTTTACAGATGAAGCATTTAATATTTTGAAATTTACAACAGTGTACGCAGAAGAAATTAATATGTGCTTTAGTGGCTGATGAAATGACAATACGTCCGCAAAATATAAAAGGAGGTCATGGACCTGTCGACATTGGCACAGGAACATCCGATTGTACCACAAAGGCAACGGAAGCTTATAATTTTATTCCTACATGCTTGAACGAACACTGGAAGATCCCGTTGGGATATTTTTTTGGTTCATGGTCTTACTGGGGGCCAAAAATCTAACTTATATGCCTGACTAAATGTGAAGAGGTGGGCGTAAAAGTAGTTGCTTTAACATTTGACGGACATTCGACAAATATTTCAGCCATGGAATTGTTAGGATGCCGACTAAACGACCCAGAGAATATGAAAACTACATTGAAACACCCAGCAGCAGATAACGAGGTGGCGGTGTTTTTAGATCCCAGTCACATGATCAAACTGGTTAGGAATCATTTCGAAGACAAGAAAGAATTCTTAGATCAAGATGAAAGTAAAGTGGACTGGGACCTCTTAATAAAATTGAATGACTTTTAAGAAAATGAAGGCTTAGACATTGCCCATAAACTGTCTCGTAAACATCTCGAGCTTAGGAATTCTATTATGAAAGTAAAGTAAGCAGTTCAACTACTTAGCAGAAGTGTAGCGGCAGCACTGAAATTCTGTCTCGAAGTCTTGAAATTGGATGATTTCAAGAATAGCGAAGGCACAGAAAAAATTATGAATATCTACAAAGACCTACCTGTTCGATATTTTTAATACAAGAAGGTTAACAACAGATTTTTTGTCAACTACTTTCAACTGTAAATAAAAAGGAAATATTCGATTTTTTTTTAGACGAAACCAAAAAATACATACTTGACTGGCAGATTAAAATTATTAGAAAGCGCAAATATAACGAAAAAGAGTTCTGTAAGAATCAAAATCAAAAGCTTCCAATCGGCTCTTACCGTAAAATTTTCTACTGGTTTTAAAGGATTGTTGGTTTGTATAGAGAGCCTGGACATTCCGATTTGAGCAACCGACGCGCGTGGACGTGCTCATTGTTTTGTCGGAAGTGACTACCGGTGATAATAGATCATTGTTCGTGGCACATCTGTGGCCCAAGTGTTTCTCGGAATTTGTACCTGCGCCTAATTGCAAGGCATTGCCGCCCGGGAACTGTGCAGTGGTTCTATTCACTCTAATTCTATTCTATCTATTCTATTCACTAAAATTTCTAAAATTCCTAGAATCGCTTCGGCCAATTTAGTGTTACCGACGCAGGGGCCTCGCCGCAAGGCGAGCGCGTGTTTAAGTCCCGGGGCCGCCCCCCCCCGGGCGAAAATCACGTAAAGATGGAGGAAAAACTTTTCATCGACTTCATTCGGGAAAAATATCCGTCAATCGCGCCCGAATTCGAAGCCTATAGGGCCTCATTTGGTAAATATTCTCCCCCCGCATCTCTCGCCGCCGTCGCCAAACATGCCTCGCAGGCATGCCTCGCGTGCCCCGCCGCCGCCGTAGCGTCTAACGCCCCCGCCCCCGCTATCCCCGCGCCCGCGTCAATCACGTCAGTTTCGTCCGTCGCGACCTCAATAGCGTCTAGTTCAGGCTCCGATACCGAATCGGAGATGGACTTCGAGTCCGCGACTAGCCCTCAACCCGGAACCTCGGATGGGTTCCAAACTGTAACGCGCGGTAAAAAGCGTACTCGCGTCGTGGAGTCCCGGAGCTCCATGACGAAGCAAACGAAGTCTGCGACCGCCTCCCGACCGCAGGTAGTCGTAACGCCGGAGTCGGACTCCGCCCGCCGCGTAATCCCACCGCCGCGCCCAAAAACCGCGCCCGCGCCTAAAACAGTTGTCCCGCCCCCGCTGATACTCCAGGAGAAGTCAGCGTGGAATCGCGTATCCCAGGCCCTTCAGGCCAACAAAATTAATTATACCCATGCGCGTAACGTCGCGCATGGGATTCAGATTAAGGTCGCAACGCCGGGCGACCATAGGGCCCTCTCTGCTTACCTCCGAAAGGAGAACATAGGTTATCACACCTATGCTCTTCAGGAGGACCGCGAACTCCGCGTAGTGATACGTGGAGTCCCCAAGGAACTCGACATAGACTACGTAAAGGAGGATCTGATCGGTCAGTCCCTCCCAATAATTAGTGTGCACCGGATGCACAGCGGACGCGGCAGACAGCCGTACAATATGATTCTCGTCGCGCTAGAATCAACCCCGGAGGCAAAGAAAAGAATCTCATGTCTCAAAACGATATGCGGCCTCTCCGGGGTCACCATCGAAGCCCCCCATAAACGTGGTACTCCCGGGCAGTGCCACAGGTGCCAGCTCTATGGCCACTCAGCGCGTAATTGCCACGCGCGCCCCCGCTGCGTGAAATGCCTCGGCGATCACGCAACCACAGAATGTTCGCGTGTTAGGGAAACCGCGACGGAACCCCCAAGCTGTGTCCTATGCCTTAAGCAAGGGCACCCGGCAAACTACCGCGGATGTCCTAGGGCTCCGCGTAAACGCCCGAACCACCCAGCCCCCCGAACCGTCGACCCAAAGACTTCGGCGCCTTCAGTGCCGAAACCAGCCTTCGTACCGGCTGCGGTTCCCACCGTCTCGGCGTGGAAAAAACCGCTGCCGTATACGAAGGAGGGAACACAAAACGTACCCCAGCTCCCGCCTGCGACACGTCACGCGCCTCAGCCCCTGCTCGCACCTCGCCCCGCGCCCGCGTACCGCCCCCCGCAACCCTCAGTCGTCAACGACTTCGCGCTCGTGCGCGACTTCGTCACCGCGGTAAACTTTGACCGTCTGCGATCGTTCGCAGATGCTATCCGTAGGTCGGTAACCCCCGAACAGCGGCTCGCGGCCGCTTTCGATCACATGGACGTCTACGAGTCCGTGTCTCGCACGTTATAAAAATTCTTTACCGGTAATCAATGGCGCAAAAAGGTAGAGAAAAACCGTATTCCCTTACGTTAGCATTCTACAATGCTAACGGACTCGCGCGGCAACGCGATCAAATTTTCGAATTCCTCCGCGACAACCTAATAGATATTCTATTAGTGCAGGAGACCTGCCTGAAGCCCTCGCGTCGTGACCCGAAAGTCGCGAATTACGTCATGGTTAGGAATGACAGACTCACCGCCTCCAAAGGCGGGACTGCCATTTACTATAGGCGGGCCCTGCACGTTGTCCCTCTCGATACTCCCTCGCTCTCACATATCGAGTCAGTCAGTCAGTCAGTCGTCAGTGTGCCGTATCTCGCTGACGGGACACCAGCCGATCGTCATCGCATCCGTTTATCTCCCCCCGGACAAGCCCCTCCTGAGCAGTGACATCGAGTCACTGTTCGGCATGGGAGACTCTGTCATCCTGGCAGGCGATTTAAATTGCCACCACACTAGGTGGAACTGCCATCGTACTAACGTCAACGGTAGGCGTCTCGACGCGTTTATAGACGACCTCACCTTCGAAGTAGTCGGCCCCCCAACTCCAACATGTTATCCGTATAACATCGCGCTCCGTCCGAGCACTATAGACCTGGCATTGCTTAGGAACGTAACTCTGCGCTTGCATTCCATCGAAGCACTGTCAGAGCTCGACTCAGACCACCGACCTGTCGTAATGCAGCTCGGTCGCCCTCACAACCCAGCTACTGTTACGAGGACCATGGTGGATTGGAATAAGCTGGGCACGTGCTTAGCCGAAGCCGCTCCGCCAATCCTCCCTTACGGCCCGGATTCGAATCTATCCCCCGAGGACACCGTCGAATCCATAAACATCATTACCGATCACATCTCTTCCGCGATCATTAGATCTTCTAAAGAAGTCGATGTGGAGGATAGCTTCCACCGCATTAGACTTTCCCCCGAACTTAGGAATCTCTTAAGAGTTAGGAACGCGGCAATCCGGGCCTACGATCGTCTTCCCACGCATTCAAACCGGATTCGGATGCGTCGTCTACAACGCGAAGTCCACTCCCGCCTAAGCGACGCCCGTAACGAAAATTGGCATAGTTATTTAGAACAACTCGCGCCCTCCCACCAAGCATACTGGCGACTAGCTAGGACTCTCAAATCCGAAACTACCGCTACTATGCCTCCCCTCGTACGCCCTTCAGGCCAACCACCGGCTTTCGATGACGATGACAAGGCTGAGCTGCTGGCCGATGCACTGCAAGAGCAGTGCACCACCAGCACTCAATACGCGGACCCCGAACACACCGAGTTAGTCGACAGGGAGGTCGAGCGCAGAGCTTCCCTACCGCCCTCGGACGCGTTACCCCCCATTACCACTGACGAAGTTAGAGAAGCGATCCACAACCTCCAACCTAAGAAGGCACCCGGCTCCGACGGCATCCGTAACCGCGCGCTTAAACTCTTACCAGTCCAACTGATAGCAATGTTGGCTACCATTTTAAATGCCGCTATGACGCACAGCATCTTTCCCGCGGTGTGGAAAGAAGCGGACGTTATCGGTATACATAAGCCGGGCAAACCGAAAAACGAAACCGCTAGTTACCGTCCGATTAGTCTCCTCCCGACGATAGGCAAAATTTACGAACGGCTCCTTCGGAAACGCCTCTGGGACTTCGTTACCGCGAATAAAATTCTAATAGACGAGCAGTTTGGATTCCGCGCTAAGCACTCGTGCGTACAACAAGTGCACCGCCTCACGGAGCACATCTTAATAGGGCTAAATAGGCGTAAACAAATCCCGACCGGCGCCCTCTTCTTCGATATCGCGAAGGCGTTCGACAAAGTCTGGCACAACGGTTTGATCTACAAACTGTACAACATGGGAGTGCCAGACAGACTCGTGCTCATCATACGAGACTTCTTGTCGAACCGTTTGTTTCGATATCGAGTAGAGGGAACTCGCTCTCGCCCCCGTCATCTGACTGCCGGAGTCCCGCAAGGCTCCGCGCTCTCCCCGTTATTATTTAGTTTGTATATCAATGATATACCCCGGTCTCCGGAGACCCATCTAGCGCTCTTCGCCGATGACACGGCTATCTACTACTCGTGTAGGAAGATGTCGTTGCTACATCGGCAACTCCAGATCGCAGTAGCCACCATGGGACAGTGGTTCCGGAAGTGGCGCATCGACATCAACCCCACGAAAAGCACAGCGGTGCTCTTCAAAAGGGGTCGCCCTCCGAATACCACTTCGAGCATCCCACTCCCTAATAGGCGCGCAAACACCTCCGCCGTTAGCCCCGTTACTCTCTTTGGCCAGCCCATACCGTGGGCCTCGCAGGTCAAATACCTAGGCGTCACCCTCGACAGAGGGATGACATTCCGTCCCCATATTAAAACGGTGCGCGACCGTGCCGCCTTCATATTAGGACGTCTCTACCCTATGCTTTGCAAGCGAAGCAAACTGTCCCTCCGTAATAAGGTAACTCTCTACAAAACTTGCATACGCCCCGTTATGACGTATGCAAGCGTAGTGTTCGCTCACGCAGCCCGCACCAACTTGAAGCCCCTTCAGGTTATTCAATCCCGATTCTGCAGGATAGCCGTCGGACCACCATGGTTCCTGAGGAACGTGGATCTCCACGATGACCTGGAGCTCGACTCTGTCAGTAAGTATCTACAGTCGGCATCATTGCGCCATTTCGAGAAGGCGGCACGACATGAGAACCCTCTTGTCGTGGCCGCTGGAAACTACATACCCGATCCTGTAGATCGAATGGTAAACAGTCGACGTCGCCCAAAGCACGTCATTACGGATCCTCCCGATCCATTAACGGTGCTTTTAGGCACCACAAGCACCGGTCACCGTCCTCGTCGAACCCGTCGCTTGCGACGAAGGGCTCGACGAGCGAACTAACCCACAGACACAGCCCACTGAGTTTCTCGCCGGATCTTCTCAGTGGGTCGCGTTTCCGATCCGGTGGTAGATTCTGCGAAGCACTGCTCTTGCTAGGGTCAGTGTTAGCAACTCTCCGGTTTGAGCCCCGTGAGCTCACCTACACACGTTAGGGTGAAGCTGAAATAGCCTCTCAAGGCTATCAGCATAGGTAGGAAAAAAAAAAAAAAAAAAGAGCCTGGAGTATTTATATAATACCTTAGTTGAAGGTATTATACAAAATATCTTCAGCATATTACTACCTACAGGTTGAGGCAGGGCCACAATGGTATTGCTGTCGTCCATGAGCGACGGTAACCCACTCACCATCAGGTGGGCCGTATGCTCGTCTGCTATTAAAGAAAGTTATTTTTCGGATCGATACAAATGCATAGCGGACACAATGACAAACCAAACGCTCTACAATTTAACAGCAGCTACAGAAAACTGCTTTGCCATATGGAGCTTCAAGTTGGTCAAACTGGCAACTGCGTGCCTTTGGAAAATATACCTGTTTTGACTGAATTACTATTGCCATTGAATTGACTTGAATTACGATGAATTGAATTGACTTTAATTACTATTACCATACACTGAACTCGGTGCTATACATCAGATATGGCCCTAAAAGATCAGGAAATTGTTGTCATTCCTATAACATTACCGAAGATGTCCTAAAAGAGATTAAAGGGGTTAAAGAGTCGATTGTGATGCCAATGACTATTGATTTTGAAGTTGGCCCTTCAACATCACAAGCACAAGCTTGCTCATCTTGAATGATGATGATATTGATGATCTACAAAAATATTATTTGATTTATCTTCATGATTAAATATACTTAAAAATTGCACTGCGTTTTTGATTACACTACCTACTAGCAATTATTTTCATTTTTAACAAAGTCTAGCATTTTTTCCATTTACAAAACGGCAACACTGGTAACAACTTGTGCGGTCGGTTTTTTGGCAGGCTTTTCAATTGTGTAGGCGCAAAAAGTTTTTCTTTTGAAAAAACTAATATTTTATGATTAACTTTGTATGTAAATATTTGTTACTGTAAATAAAAACGTGTGTAAAGTGTACATAATATAAGTACAGTGTAAAACCACCAAAATGTCTGAGGGGGAAGGAGACCCCCCGGACGAAGACTCTGGTGGTTCTAGTTCTGTGGAAAGGAGGAAAAACCCCAGGAAGAAGGCGAAAGACAATAGTGACTTATCTGGCAATTTGGAACTCTATAAGCCTTACGCGAAACCAGACTATAAGAGAGTGTTTTCTGAACTTTATTCTGTAGGAGAGTATGTGGTATTCATAGAGAGTACAAAAGATGATAAGTTGGGTAACCGAAACCCAATCGCCATGACAAACTTGTTCAAGACTGAGGTCAAAGGTGTAGCAAATATTAAAAGAATCAACGAAAATAAAGTTGGCATTACCTTCTCTCAAGCTATTAACTGTTGAGGGTATATTGACAGTAACTTCGATTAACAATAGTAACTAGATAAAGGGACACGTACAAAATCGAAGCAAAAACTGTCCGCGTGAATATACACATACATAGCTACGTTGGTTTACAACAAACGGAGAAAAAAGTTTTGAAACAGTTTTAAGTTCAAACTAATTACAACTATGCCACCAAGTAATAAAGTTCCAAATCTCCAAAACATTATGTAATACTTACGATCATTCGTCACAAAGCAATAAATTACTCCTGTCACTTACAAATGAAAAGGCATATGTTAAACAACCTTTAATGTTAAATGAACCTTATGCGCCAACAAATAAAGTAATTTTTCCCGTTATAGCTTTGAGAACTAACATCGTTTTGTTTTATTTATTTTTGCTTCTTGAAATTTCAATTTCTATTTACTACAGGAGGTAACGGAGTCGCGTTGAACACTAAAATAATTTATTAAATGAATAAAAGTAAAAGTTTAGTTGTTTACTTTTTATGTTTTGAGGATTTATGTTTGTTAGTATCTGTCTACGCGAGACACTGTGGCCTTATTGTTTCTTTAATAAAACCAATTGCATTCTTGCTACTTGTTTTAATTATACAATGGTTTGGTTGTGATTGTTCGTCGATGAATCTTGGAATGTGACCTTTCTCGAAAAAAGGAAGGTCTTGTGTCAATAATGATTATTGGGAGGTATCTTCAGAATGTTGTTGAATGCTGTCAGCGCGCGGTGCCGGTAGTAGTAAATGTTTTGGCTAGCTTGCTGTGCTAAACGAGTCAGGCGCCGCGACATACTCCCCCCCGTTGAAAGAGTCTTCTTTCAACACTCCTAGGTTTCTTGGCCATTGAATAGAGGACATAGACGAATGAGTGACCGCCGTATGCTCCCCGTCGCAGTATGAATGGCCGCCACTCTGGTTATGCCATCAGGTCCTGGGAATGTCTGCGAAACCCTTCAAGGCGCCAGCATAATGGTGGCGTGTTATCTTCTTTTATTAAAACAAGATCACCAATTTTGACATTTGCAGTTTCTTGTGTCCATCTTTGCCGTTGTTGTAATTCGGAGATATATCCTCTTTGCCACCTTGTCCAGAAATGTTGTCGCATTTGTTCAAGACGTTGATAGCGTTGCAGCTTGTTTGAGTTAAAATTTTGAACATCAAGGGATGGAAACGCTGTCAGTGGTCGTCCAATGACGAAGTGTCCTGGGGACAAAGGGAAAAGGTCGTCAGGACTGGAGAATAAAGGACCTAAGGGACGGCTGTTGAGTATTGCCTCCACTTGTGCAAATAAAGTTTGTAGTTCCTCAAAGGTTAGATGGCTATTGCCTATCACACGCTTGATGTGGTGTTTAGCTGATTTTATACTCGATTCCCAAAGACCACCGAAGTGAGAAGAGTTAGCGGGAATGAAATAAAATTTGATTCCTTCTTAAGCAGCAAAGTCAGAAAGAGATACATTGTTAGTTCTTAAGTATGTACCTAGTTCTTTAGCTGTCCCCACGAAATCTCGACCAATGTCAGAGAATATTTCGGCCGGTTTGCCGCGACGCGATATGAACCGGGGCGAAAGTGACAAAATTTTAAATTTAGTCTTTAGTATCTTGTGTCGTGTTAGCAATTTGTATTGTAATGGAAAAGTTTGTCTTTGAGCCATGGCACATAAGTGTTCAAAAGAATCCTTTAACTCTTCAGCTGTTACGAAACCTAGGCATTTGTTTAAAGGGTTTTTTAAATTAAAAATGAATCGCCTTACGTAGGCGAATGATCTTTGCAACATTGATAGTTTAGAGTAGTAATTAATATTGATTATAATCGATTCTGAAACCGTTACTATACTCGTCGTGAGCTCTCTTGCTTGCAAGAAGCAAAAAGAGCAGACTGATTACGTTCAACATACTTTGAAGAAATAACATGAATAGGTCCGGCTACCAGCCAACCAAGTTTAGAGCTGATCAAGCTTGGAGCGTTTAATCCCAATGACTGTTGTTGAGTACCCACAATATCCCATTTTATGTTTACTCCAAGAATGATATCTATTCATTTAGACAAATTGAAACTAGGATCAGCTAGTTGTATATGATTAGGTAATTTGATATTTTGCATATTTATCGGAGCCTTTGGGAGCTCTCCTGTTAGTTCATTAAGCACCAAACAGGATAAAGTATTATAATTTTGTATGAATTATCGATTGATTTTATATTTGCCTTGCAGGCTTCAACTACTCTATTTGATGAATTATTGCCTATTACAACTATATTTATAGCATCAGTTTTGATTGTATCAGGTTGAAGATCTTTGGTTGAAAGCAATTACCGAATTTGAATCTTTGTTCTCATCAGATATTGAATCTTCAGGGTTATGCAATAATGTGTTATGTCGTTTTTTACACTCTCTGCATGGTCCCAATTTACATTCGTGTTTTTGATGACCTTGCCTCAAGCAGTTTAAGCACAAATTGTATTTTTTAACCAAACTTATTTTCTCGTTAACGCTTTGGCCTTAAAAGTAGGGCAATTGTAAATTGTATGATCATCATGGCAAAGGATACAAGTGGGTTTGGTTTTATATAGTTGACCAGTTGTAGTAGCGTGTACATAATTAGTTTCATATTGTTTTTTATAAACTTGAGGAAGCCTATTGTTATTGTGAATACCCTGACTTCTTTGAGACGTAGCTTGTGGCGTACTAAAATTATTATTGTGTTTACTACGTTTCAAGGCTTCCAAAACATCAGCTCTGTCAATTAAGAACTTGTGAAACTGGTTCAGTTCTGGGACACTATCAAAAGTATTACGCAGTTCTTCCCATTTAATCAGAGTGACATTATCTAATTTGGATGAAAGTAAAAATATTAACAAGATATCCCACTTGTCTGTGGGTAGTCCCAAGCTAGAAAGTGCACGCAAGTTCTTCGTAACATGGTCAACTAAAAATCTTAATGACCTTTCTGATTCGCGTGCGATCGGTTGTACATTGACTAAAGCAGACAAGTGGTAATTGATAAGAAGTCTTTTGTTATTGTACCGCTCACAAAGCAATGACCAGGCGTCTCTGTAATTAGAAGAAGATACTTCGAGATTGGAGATGATTCTAGCTGCGTCTCCTTCGAGATAGGAAATTAAGTAATGAAATTTATGAATATCGGTAATACGCGAATTATTATGTACTAATGTTTCAAAGGTATCACGGAACTCGAGCCAGCGGAAATAAGCTCCGTCAAATCTAGAAATCTGAATCTGTGGCAGCTTAACATCAGGGTCATCGTGGTGGTGATGGCATTGAGGCTCCGGTGGCGCGACAGACTTTCGGCGCGCCTCTAGTTGAATGTTTGTTTCTGATATCAAACTGTTTGCCGTAGCAATGCATGAAATGATGTCGCGCTCAATACCATCCCTCTCATCAATTTCCCTCTCTAGACTATCGTGATTGAGCACTTCAATATCTGATTGAAGGCTATCAAATTTTGTGGATAAATTTTCAAATCTGTTTAATCTTAGTGATAGCTCAGCTACCTCAATACTGGATAACGGTAATGATTCAAACAAAGCTAAATAATTTTTAAACTTTGTTATTTGACCTTTAATAGAACTACGCCTTAGAATCAGTTCTTTGTATTTACTCATGGATTTATCAGACCCAGTAGCCATTGTTGTATTTTTAAATTTAATTAACTTGATTTCTTAGAATATCGTTACTTGTTTTAAAGAATGGAAAAGTTAGTAAATGATTTTTTTTTAAATAATGAAAAAACACTCGTTCTGACTTAGCTGCAACGGTTGTTTCATTCGGGTACCGACTCACTCTCCTCCATTCGATGGCAGTCTTCGCGGTCTCGAAGCACGGCTTATTACATGTAGTGCTGTATGTTCGGAAGCGACGCGTTCGATCGCGGGGCGAGCCTGGAAACGTCGGCCAAACGAATGAGCGGAAAGAAATAATATATAAATACTAACGTGCTGTTTCGTAAACAGTGACAATTGAATTGGCTAATATTAAACTTGTTTAATGAATTTTATGACCTTTATTGTATATGAATATATTTTAAAACAATGAATTCTAATGATTTAAGATTAAACAATGATTGAATAATTTAAAATGTGTAGGTAGATCTCAGAATGACGCGTAAAATTGTATAGAATTTTTACGAAATGCGTGTATAGGCTGCTTCTTAACCGAAAAAACGTTTTTGAAATGCAAGGTTTGATTGTTTTATTGTATTTTAAAGCAATGGTAGCAAGATTGCATAACAATGCACTTGGTATCTTTGGTTGAACACTTGGATGATTTACGTAAAATTATGTTAATTATCCTTTGCACAAATGTACGAAACTTCTGATACACTGTGAAGGCAATAATTATGGATTTGATATTAAGGGATTGGGAATGTTGAAGGAAAGACACTTATCTTGTTTGATGAACGACAACGCGGTCGTGGCGAAGTCTTACTGCTGCTGCTTCGCTGCCGGATCCAGCGATTGTCCAGTACTGCGTTCCCTTTTCCTTCTTTTTGGCGGAGATTGCTGATGCGACGCCGTTATCTTAATGATGACTTGGCACGTCGAATGAGGAGGAACGCGTGTCCTGTCACGGTCGCCAAAAAAAAAAAGTATGTCTACGCGAGACACTGTGGCCTTATTGTTTCTTTAATAAAACCAATTGCATTCTTGCTACTTGTTTTAATTATACAATGGTTTGGTTGTGATTGTTCGTCGATGAATCTTGGAATGTGACCTTTCTCGAAAAAAGGAAGGTCTTGTGTCAATAATGATTATTGGGAGGTATCTTCAGAATGTTGTTGAATGCTGTCAGCGCGCGGTGCCGGTAGTAGTAAATGTTTTGGCTAGCTTGCTGTGCTAAACGAGTCAGGCGCCGCGACAGTATCTATACATTACTTATTATTTTATTAGAGTTACGTTTTGTGTAACATAACCATTGCTCATCAAATAATGAGTATTCTTGAAAGAGGCCATTGGCCAATTTCAAGATGGCTACTCATCCAAACCTAACATTAACAGCTACTGTAACCTCCAACGGCAATAATCACAACATTACTTATCGAGAAGTTGTCAACTTGATGCGGGAAAATGCCACATCAATGGGGTTAGAATACACACAGTCCAATCGCACTGACAACAACCATTGGTATGGGATTGCTAACCCCTTGTTTAACATCTTGTCTGCATTTAAAATGCGTTACGATGAGATACGAGTGGGAGTTTCAAGGATCCCCGTTGGGAAAAGGGGTAATGTAACCGACTATGTTGATGTGTCACAGTATGGATTGACGCCGGCTCATCATGTACTGCTTGAGGGGTCCACATACAAACCAGAGCGTAGATCAGCCATGGCTCAAACTTTGGGCCCACTAACAGCAGTTATAGCTGCTTACAAATCCAGGGATCCTTATCGTTCAAAATGGATTGAAGCAGTGAAGCGTGATCTAATTCATATTCCTAACGCTGTTAATCTTTGTACTGCAATGCAGGGAAAGAGGGCAGAGGAAATAGCACCTGCTCTGAGCGCTTTTGCAGATGTAATTTTGATTGCGGGCTCACGGAATGCGCAGAGAGCTTTCTTTCCACTCAATTTCATCATATATGCACTTGCTTCTGCTGATCAATTAAGGGAGTGCGGGGCAACGAGAGAAACAGGTCCAATGGCAACCTCAGCGATAGATTTCTCTGGGAAAGGAATGTGGCTGTTGTACGCCAGGTGCTCTGGGGTAAGGTGGTCTATAGAGACTGCCATGGATGATGTTTCTGTGTCACAAGTGGTCTATCACGCAATTTCTGGAACCCAGAACGAAGATTTGGGTATTCTACAATCTATCACCGATATGAAGACTCCCTGGAAGTTAAGATCCGAATTATCCGACAAATTTAGAAGTGAGGTGAAAGTTTGAAAAACTTCCAATTGCCTAAACAAAGGCTTTACTCTAAGATCGCTCAGGCGAATATGACGGGGTTGCTGACTGAATCCGCCTTCCAGATTAGGAGTAAACAGGTATTTGCGGGGAAGAGGACTGTTAACTACATCGAAGCATTCTACAAACACATGAGCGCGGAGACTCCTCAGGCCATCCAGGGAGGGTTGACCCTGCACGCCTTGGCTGCTTTCTACCGAGGTCTGAAGGTAGAACTAATGACGAAGAAGAACGACCATTCAATCCATGGTACTGTGGAATGGACCCGCCCACCGCTGCTACCATATATTGTAAAAAGGGATAGATCGTTGTAAAAGACGCGCACGTGAGGTACTGTTCTGGCCAGGTATATCGAATGACATAGAATCATATATTAAAAAATGTAAGGTTTGTCAGGAGAATTCAAATAAACCAAATAAAGAGCCCATGATTCCGATAGCTGTTCCGAAACTGCCATGGAACAAAGTTGGTACCGATCTATTCGAGTACGGAAAAAAACATTACTTGATTTTAGTGGATTACTATTCGGGATTTATTGAAGTCTCACAGTTAAGAGATACGTCGTCAAACTCTGTTATAAAAGAATTAAAACAGAACTTTGCTCGCTATGGCATTCCGGAAACGGTTGTTAGCGATAATGGTCCCCAATATTCTTCTCGAAATTTTAAAAAGTTCGCAGATGAGTGGGGCTTCAATCATATTACTTCATCACCGTATTACGCACAATCAAACGGCAAGAGTGAGAGGTCAGTACAAACTATAAAGAAAATGTTAAAAAAATCAATAGACAGTAGAACAGATTTTTATTTGAATCTATTGAGCTATAATAACACGCCGCGAGAAAATTTGAATTCTCCTGCACAACTTTTAATTACCAGTTCTGTACTGTAGATTACCAGTTCATCCAGATTTGTTAAAACGTTATAATTGTAATGATCAGCAACAGCATAAAACAATAATAGAAAAACAATTAAAAAGTAAAATGTATTATGACCAACATTGTAAAGAGCAGCCGGAGCTAAGTGTCGGCGATGATGTAATTATGTTAGAACATAATAATGAACGAATGCGCGGCACTGTCGTAGGCAAGGCATCTGCACCGCGTTCATACATTGTAAAAAACAAATTAGGTATATATCGACGTAATCGCCGACATTTAATTAAAAATATGCCTGATGAGAAACCTAATGTTGTGGAAAAGCTGAAGAATGATCGGCGCGGCACAATAGTGATCGTATCAGACGAGTCAAGTGGGTGAGAATATGAGATGAGTGTGGATGAGGATGGTTCAGTGTACGAACTGAGTACTTTGTTATCAGCTTCATCACCTCATATTTATCCGCCTACTACTCGTAGTAGAACTAAGCAGAATGCAATTAATAATAATTAACCTCTGATTTTATGTTTATCTTGTAACACACTTATATTGTAAAAGGGGAAGATGTTGAGGGTATATTGACAGTAATTAATAAACAGTTGTCAACGGTACTCTGAAGTTTCAATACACAACATTAACGCTAACAATTTCCTAAAAAATGAACAATGGCTCTCGAAGCATGATATGAAAGCAAGTGCTGTGGAGACTATTGGTGTAATAAAATTTGTTCCAACAAGTATTTCCAACGAGGAGTTGTTTAGGAAAATGTCATCCAGATATGAAATTGTGAAGGTGAGGAGATTTATGAAAAAAGACAACGGTCAGCTGAAGCTCCTTGGGTCTGTAAGCGTTACCTTTCTTTCAAAAATCATTCCCGAGCATATATTTTTGGACATTTATAAATTCAAAGTTACTGAATATGTACCACCCCTACTACAATGCTACAAATGTTTAAATTTAACCATCAGGCTAAAATATGCAGGGGCACCCAAAAATGACATCACTTTTCCCTAAAGACACCCCACCGAAGTGTGCAAATTGCGAGGGACCACGTCTTGCAATTTGTAAAGATTGTCCAGCTAATAAACTAAAACTTCAACAAAGACTAGACCGGATAAACAGAGTAAACAAAAACAAATCCTATGTTTCTACAGTCAGTACTAACCCAACAGACTTTTTCCAAATTTACCACCAACCACACAGATTTACAAACCGCGTCAGCAAACCATAGTAAACAAGACTCATGAGAAACCAATGTCCCCACCGAAACCTCAGACTCCTCCTGTTATTCCACTGAAAGAAAATAATATTATTACAAATGAAAAACTAATTGAAAACATTATTAATAATGATTACGTCCTAAAGGGTTTGGTTGGAGCATTAGTAACTCTAGGTAATTCAAATATTCCAATTAATTACGAGGCCATCAAAAATATTTTAATTAATAGTTTCAAACATGGACAATAGTTCCTTTATTAGAATCTCACAATTTAATGTTGAAGGATTGTTAAACAAAAAATCCCTTTTAATAGATTTTTTAGTTAATAATAATATAGATATCTGTTTATTAAATGAAACGTGGTTAAAAGAGAAAAATAATATTGAAATTCCTAACTTTGATTTTATTGCACAAAATGGTTCCAATGGACGGGATGGTGTTGGAATTTTAATTAAATCCAAATTTAAGTATTTAGTTAGACATACACCATATTATGATTTTCTTCAAACAGTTTGCATAATATTAAAAACTGATTTGGGTAATATTTCTATTTTATGTAAGCACATAAAATAGAAATATTTTTGAATTTGGAGGGACATAAGCATGCCCCTCCAAATAATGAATGTAGACGCTTTAGAGGGAGAAGACTTAGAGAAATCATTAATGATACTCCAAGACCTATGATATTTGCTGGCGATTTAAATGCTCATAATATTGCTTTTGGTTGTTTTCTAACTCGAGGCAATGACGTTCGAGAAATTTTAGATCAACAGGATTTATGTATTATGAACACAGGTTCCCCAACCACTGTAGACATACCTAATTATAATAAATCTGCCATTGACATTACTTGCGTTAGTCCAGTATTAGGTCCATTATGTATATGGAAAGTTTACGATGACCCTATGGGTAGCTACCACTATCCCACAGTGACTGATATTTACACTTCTGTCGAGAAGTATACTATAGGTGAACCTTTAACCAAATATTTATACAAAAAGACAGACTGGAAAAAATATTATACAGTCTGAACAAATTTTTGAAAACTTTTCCTTAATAGATTCTGACCCGTTAACTAAGTATAATAATTTTTTGCGATAATTAATAATTTTGAAAGATATGTGCATACCTGTAGTTAATAGAACGATTTCTCAAAATATGCCAAAACTTGTTCCCTGGTGGGATGAACAATGTAAAGAAGCTGTTTATAATAGCAAGCTAGCTCTAAATTTGTATAGGCAAGATTCAACACTATATAATTATATTATATACAAAAAAGCTGATTCTAAAAAGAAAAAGTTAATATTAGAAAAAAAAAAAAGAATGGGTGGAGAAATCTTTGTCACTCCTTTAATAGATACACGCCAGTTGGTATTATATGGAATTTTATCCGTAGATTTAAACGTATTACATCTCAAAGTCGTTCTAAAAATGATGAATGGATTCCTTCTTTCTTAGATAAGTTTGCACCACTAATGCCTCCTGAAAAAGAAATAGATTTCAATCAATTAAATTATTATTTTAACCAAACTGGAACCGATAATGCTCAATTTCTATGCAATCCTTTTACATGGCAGGAGCTTGAATTTGCTCTCAAATCTAGAAAAGACTACACCTGGACTTGAAGATTTTCCTTATGTATTTATTCGCAATCTGCATCCTTCAGCTAAACAAATTCTTTTGAATATTTATAACTTATTATGGGATAGACAAATTATACCTAATTCATGGAAGACACAATGTGTCATTCCTATACTTAAGCCTGATAAACCAAGCACTGACTGTAATTCTTATAGACCTATATCTCTATCATCTTGCATTGGAAAATTGTTTGAATTTATGTTAAAAACGAGATTAGACTATTATGTAGAACACAATGATTTTTTACCTCAACAACAGTTTGGTTTCCGAAAAGGACGTAGTGCAGTAGAGAGTTTTACTAGCTTCATTGCAGACATCAGGAATTCCTTTTTCAGTCATTCAGCTACGGTTGGTGCTTTCCTTGATGTTCAAGGAGCATTTGACAATGTAACTCCATCAATTTTAATCCAAGTACTTAGTAAAATCAAAATTCCAGGTAAAATTTGTAAATTTGTATTTAATGTTCTGTATGAAAGTTCTATGTATGTAAGATATAACAACAACCTATATGGTCCCAGGTATGTTTTTAAAGGCACAATGCAAGGTATTACCATCTCACCTTTGTTGTGTAATATTTATACCAGCCAAATTTCTAAATATTTATCTATGTCAAATATAAAGTTTCTTCAATTTGCTGATGATCTTTTAATATATACAATCAATATTCATAACTTGAGTATTGCTTTGTCAAATTTATATAACCTTTATAAATTGAAACTCAATCTGGATATCAGCTCCAGTAAAAGTGGTGCCATGGTATTTACAAAAAAAGATTTTAAATGTGATAGCTCAGTTATGTACAATAATTGCCCTCTCCCTTGGGTTGATAAACATAAATTTCTAGGTGTGTGGCTTGATCCAAGACTAAAATTTGAAGATCATATTAAATATATAGTCAAAAATGCTTCAAAGGGTCTCAATATCTTAAGATCACTGTCTGGTATCCATTGGGGTTCTGATCCTCAAGCCCTTTCTATGCTCTACAAAAGTATTGTTCGTAGTCATTTCGATTATAGTGCATTAGCCTATATGAACACACATGTAACTCTTTTGAGAAAACTAGACGTAATACAAAATAAAGCACTTCGAATCATTTCAGGAGCTATGTGTTCAACACCAGTCATAGCAATGGAAACTGAAACATGTATTCAACCTTTATTTTTGCGACGTCTAGAAATTGCTAAAAGGTTCTGTTTAAAAATATTATCAGCTGAAAATAAATTGATTTTGAATAGCATAGCTCCAGTAGGCTTAGTGCGAGTTTCAAAAATCGAATCGAATGACTCGCATCGAGTGGACGCTCTTCACGGTGAAACGTGCGGAGCTCTGAGTGCGAGTTACTCGATTTGCAGGACGTTTATTCATCTTGAGAAGCAATAATTTTTTCTTTTATATTGGTAGCACGCAAGGTTTTTTTTAAGGCGTTTAATTGAAATGCCAAGCTTTCTAACGATAGTTATAATTAGTCGGGTAATGGGTAATGTACCTGTGCTTAGTGCGAGTTTTTTTTAATTACTCAGTCGATGTTAATTTTATGTTTATTTTGTGTGAGTTTGTATCAGTGCCACCTAGTGGTAAGCTTATGAATCTCATTTTGTGGGAGAGAGAAGGTTTGTTTATGTTGCTGTCTCATGTATCGAATAGCTTTACCGAAGTGAGGCTCTCGATTATTGTATGTGCGAGTGCGAGTTGCAAATTAATGGATTTTGAGAGTATTTCTTCACTTTCAAGCAAGTTAAGTAGTCACTAAAAATTTTGCCGTGAAACCAATACAATATCAAGATTTTTTCTTTCGTTTTTAATAATAATGTTGTTTTTTAAGGTTTTATCTATTCTAATGGTTTATACACATATATTTTTTCGGTTAGAAAATTTTATAGACGTCTAGCTAGTTGTAAATACATATTAATTCTTTGCTTTTTCATTTAATTCTTATTAAATCATTGCTTTTTTTTTAAAGAGTTGTTTGATGAGAGAGAGAGAGCGAGATAGAGTTGCTTTTTTTTTTATTGCTTAGATGGATGGACGAGCTCACAGCCCACCTGATGTTAAGTGGTTACTGGAGCCCATAGACATCTACAACGTAAATGCGCCACCCACCTCGAGATATAAGTTCTAAGGTCTCAGTATAGTTACAACGGCTACCCCACCCTTCGAACCGAAACGCATTATTGCTTCACGGCGGAAATAGTCGGGGTGGTGGTACCTACCCGTGTGGACTCCCAAGAGTTCCTACCACCAGTGAAAGAGTATTCTTTATTGTACACAAAATGAATAAATATTGTGAAACATTTTTTCTTGGTCTTATCGCTAAGAGTGATCTCTTCCAGACAACCATTAGATGGGCAAGAATAATTTCGAAATGAATTGCACACTGTGTATCTATCTATTATAGAAATATATACACACACGCACATACACACGCGCACACACTCACACACACACACACACGCGCGCAATATACATATTTACAGGTACATACGTACAGATTTATATTTATAAATTATATAGAAATTTGAACAATGTAATAATAATTTTGCTTCTTTACACATTTATAAATAAGGATGGATGCTCGTAATAATTTTAGTATATTTGGGCCACCTAATGAAGATCATCAACACTATTACCGTAAATACAATCATTTTATAAACGTTCAACGGGTAAAACATTAAACCTATGTAAAACATAATTTCTTTAATTAAAAAAAGCTGAAATAATTACCTATTCCAAGATTAATTATGTTAAGTATGTCTAAATATGTAATTACAATTAAATAAATTCTATAATAAACTTCTAATTCTAATACTTCTATTAAAGTTACTAAAAAAATATGTTTATGCTGGGCAGTTTTCGTGTATTTTAAAGGTTACGCCATTACGGCAAAGTTTGTTTACGAAATTGCACCCTTAGAATGGAAGTGGTATAACTAAAAAATTTAAGATTAGTTTTATATTTCAAAACACTTATGTATTATTATTAAGAACCTACATTTTAAGTAGGTAAATACGTGCAGCAAAAATGTTGGACTCCTTTTTACGAAAATTGCGCGGACGGAGAAGTATGAAATTTCCCACACTTATAGAGAATATAGAGAAGTAGTGCAGATTGCTATTTTTTTTTTTTTAACTGTGCATAAACAATAAAAAAATAAACTAAATGAATAAAAAAACCTTACACACATTACCATGTATTTGACACACACACACACACATGCATTTATACTTTTTTTTGTTTATTGATTTATCAATCTGTGGTCAAATTGAGAATAGATTAATATTTTTTGTCTTTAATATTATTTTTCTATAATGTAGCCTTGGCGACATAGAGCAATGATTATTATAGAAATGATGATAATAGAAAGGTGACAATAGAACTATAATAATGTTCAAACTTAAAATTTAAATAAATTATGGTCAAATTTCGACCACTGGACTACCGTTAGTAGATAATAATAAAATCATTTATTGCCTTTCACACAGATTTAGATTATTATAGGCAGCCTACAAGGAAACAACAAAAAAACAAAGCACTATTATATCATTTCTGGCAAGCAGCTCAACATTTGCACTTGTATATTATTGATAGGAATTTTATTAAGAATATTGAAAATTTATGAGGAATTTGACAAGTACGGATTAGTTATAGATATATGTAGTTACATATTGTAAATTAAATTAGTTTTATAAGTGCAATAAAAAATAATTTAAATGATAAAATGATAAAGCCATACCTTTTTCCAATGTGACGATTAGAGGGTATCCTATTATTCTTTTCTATATTATTCTATCAGCTTATAAAATTAAACAGTCTCTTTTAGTCTAGAAAAGGACTAAGTACTCTTTCTGTCTTTTTCAAATAAAATGGCATGCCTTAAAGTGTTTAAACCGAAAAACTAAAAAAATACAATTATTGTATTACAATATTGAAGTTTACCAGAAACTAAGAATTTTGGGTTGAGCCACTTTAATTCTAAAGGTACAAAATAGTATTGAACACGTGACATTACCCGAATAATTTTGAAAGTAGTTGGTTCCCATTAAAATGCTGTTAAAATACGTTGTATTTCATTTAGACGGTCTAATGCCAAAACATCACGTGCTACCAATATACGAGAAATAATATTATTGCTGCTCTCGGTGAATAAACGCCCTACGAAGCGAGTAGCATATCTCAACTCACACTCACAATTCTTCATTTTTCACCGTATAGAACGTAAACTCGATTTGATTTTGATTTATTCATTTACAATTGAACAACTAGGAAAAAAAGATGAAAAGACATTTTGGAGGGACCGCGAGGAGCTAAATTGTGTGAATTGTTTTATTTTGTCTATTTAATGTTTCTTAGTTAATGCGTATTTAATATTTCTTCGTGTATAAGTGTAATTTTGAGACCGTCTTGGCCTAAAGGTTAAGGCGTCCGGTGTATTCGTATCTTCAATGCACCGGTGTTCTAATCCCGCCGGCGGGTATCAATTTTTCTAATGAAATACGTACTTATCAAATGTTTACGATTGACTTTCACTGTAAAGGAATAGCATCATGTAATAAAAATCAAACCCGCAAAATTAATTTTTGTAATTACTGGTGGTAGGACGTCTTGTGAGTCCGCACGGGTAGGTATCACCACCCTGCCTATTTTTGCCGTGAAGCAGTAATGCGTTTCGGTTTGAAGGGTGGGACAACCGTTGTAACTATACTGAGACCTTAGAACTAATATCTCAAGGTGGGAGGCGGCATTTGCGTTGTAGATGTCTATGGGCTCCGGTAACCACTTAAGATTAGGTGGGCCGGGAGCTCGTCCACCCATCTGTGCAATAACAAAGTAACGTGGGTTTATTAACTGTTTAGTATCTGTGAAAGTGCGAAAATTTTAAAAAATTAAACAAAACCGCTGGACGTAGCTTCTCGAAGTCTTCGAAAAGGTCCACTGAAAAAAATCTCAGTATATAATCAGCATTTTGCAGAGATTATATTTTATCCCATATTATCTAATCTCATTTCATTTCATTCCATGCCAATTGATTAATGCTTCAAATTAATCAAATCCATTTCACTCCATATTATCATTTTTCATAAAAAAAGATTAGGCTCTATGGCATGATATTTTTGCCTCTCTAGTTGGAAAAATAAAACTACTAAAGAAATACTCGATCGAAACGTTAAAATCCACTAATTTGTAACACGCACTCGCACAAATGTCATTCGTAGTACTCATTTCGGTAAAATTACTCGGTTACGAGATCACAACGTTAATATGAACTCGCACTCACAAAATAACACCGAGTACGTTTGCCGCTAGGGGCGCTGTTCCAATTGCATACAAATTTGACCAAACTGGCTCGCTAGTGAGAACGTTACAAAACTCGCACTAAGCACACAGGTCAGGCTTTACAAAGAGCAGGCGAAAGTAATATTAAACCCGATCAACTTTTTGCTGGGTATTTACCAGATCTATTAATAATTACTGCACAAACAAATAGACTAACTGTAAATATGTATAAGTCTTTGATATGGCCTATATATTCTATACCATATGAAGTCATTAATAATGACATACTAATTTGTTCTCAAAAAACAGACTCACAGATAGAACTATTACAATATTTAGAAAATACAAATTTTTATACTTTATATACAGATGGTAGTAAAACTGACAATAGTGTAACATCTGCCTACTATGATCCTCAATTAAAATTAACTAAATGTTTTAAGATAAACAATAACTGCAGTATCTTTACATCTGAATGCTATGCTATTTATCAGGCTCTGTTACATTTTGAGTTGTTAAACATAAATAACCTGTTGATTTTGACTGATTCTATGAGTACAATAAATGCTCTAGAAAACAAATCTAGTAAATTTAACTTAAGCTATATTGTGTATGACAGTAAGGAATTAATCTATAGATAGAATGATTGGTAACGTTCAAATGGGTACCTTCACATTCCGGAATTACGGGCAATGAAGAAGCTGACCGGGCTGCCACTGGAAATCCTGACATTGATCACTCCGCACTCCTCAAAGTTCCATATACAGATTTCCATGCTGAATTCTCCGTTTCACTGAAGCAACTTTGGTTGGAATACTGGAAAAAAAGCAACTGAATTTAAGGCTAAATGGTATACCGGTATACAAAAGACGCAGCCCACCAAACCTTGGTATGCCAAAACCACACTAAACTCTCGCAAGCAGATAATTGTAATTAACAGATTAAGATTTGGACATTGCCATGTGCCCACTCATTTGAAAAGATTGCGTATAGTTGAAGATGATAAATGCCCATATTGTGGGAATGGAAGTACTGACATTGAACATATGTTGCTGACATTTAGTTGTTACAGTATCCACAGACTTTTAATGATTGCTGAAATTGAAGAAGAAATTAATGAAATGCCTTCAACTGTTCCAGATATTTTAGCAAACTCGCTCTTCTATAAGCCTCTTCTTAAACATATATCAAATAGGTGAACTTTAAAGTTATACTTTAATGAAGTGAAATTGTGACCTTACTACGGGCTCATAAGGAATCGCAACCAGGGCCGTAAAACAATCTAAAAAAAAAAAACTTGTGCGGTCGGTAATTAATAAACCGGCACTACGCCAGATCGCGACAAGTCACTGGAGGGAACCCTTGTCGAGATGAGTAAAAAACTGGCACCTTGTGTTAAGTGCCACTTATTAAATAAATTTACTTTCGTATATTTACAGCGAGTAAGTGCATAAGTGGCAGATTGAGTTAAATGCCAGTTATTTAATAACTTTAATTAGGATTTTGTTTTTATACGAATTCAATAACGGTCATTTTCTGCAAAGCGCCATTTAATCGATAAATTTGCTTCAAATATTCGCAGTGCATAATTGCATAAGTGGCAGTTCAGTTTAGTGTCAGTTTTTCAATCATTTTAGTTACTATTTTGTTTAGAAATTCGTAAAATTAAGACCGTTTTTGACCGCGATTAGGACAGATCGACAGGTACAACTTGTCGCGACGTGTGCAAATCAAACGCGTCCTGCGTCTAGACACGTTTTTGAACGCAAGTAGATCACCACTACGGTTTGTTTGGACGCGTTGGTTTGTCCGACCCTTTAATTGATTGAATGTTTTTGTTTGAGGCATTAAACTATCATGGATCCGAAGAGAAGTAAATGTAGAAGGATCCTACAATTATTAAATCAGAACAACGAAGACGATGATGAATCTCAAAATACAAAGCCTGCTTTTTATAGAAAATTCTATTTTGTGGAACCCCTTTCAACAACGAGTGCGTCGATTTAAGCATCATGAGAAGTTCACCCTCAACTAGCACTTGTCACAACCAAACGAATGATGACGATGATGACTTTTCTCCCGCCTCAGACGATGATAGAAAATAATTTCCATCAAAGAAAAAATGCCGGAGATCTGTTATATCTCTACATAGCATTTTTATAATGCTTACCAAACATCAACATCTGCATTTATTCCCGATGATGATTTTTAGCTAGCTTTTTAAAGCAGTTCGGGTCAGACTTTCATCAGAGTGGGACGTATACCGAATTGTCCCCACTTTCCATATAAATAACATAAACTTAGTCTAGGGAGTATTAAAAGTGTTTTTTTTTTAAAAGATCTTAGTTTCAATTCACACATTTGGTGGCAGCGGTGGGATACGAAAATCCAAGTGTCGTTAACCTGGAAAGAACTTTATATCAAGAAACCTGTAAAGTGAAATTTATAAAAGTACTAAAGTTGTGTCCAGAACTGAAAGAAAGAAGTTCCCGGACCCGAACTCATTATAGCGATATATATAGGCTCTCTACCCTTAAAGTTCCTGCAACACTGTGAAGCGGTATCCAATATTCGGGAACCCCTTGGCACACCTGACTCTCATATCCAGCACCGAATCGACGGTGATCTCCAGTTCCTGATCTGACCGTCCATGGTAAACGTATGCCATGCATCCTGAAACCGTCACGAAGAGTTTCTGTAAGCTGTTCCTGTAAGTGTTATTTTGATTACCAGTGAACCTTTGAGTTTTGTGCAATTAATATTGTTCAGTGTTATAACTTTGCATGTGAGGAAGGCTTAACGACGAAAGGGAAGATCTTCCACCGAGCGGGTGATATTGCTCGGTAGACCGACGGTCCGAATGTTGTTGTTCGGAACTTGTATATATGCGCTTTATCTTGAAAATGTCGTAAGCGAGATTCAGGCATCTGTCAATTATCTTGCGTTGTATGATGGCTACCCGCCACATCACTCCCCTCCGAGATCGAAGGACACAATTCAAGCATCTATACGAGAACAGGAATTGCTGAGATTAGAAAATTCGCGGGACTATTACAAGTCATTGAAAGACAGGCGAGAGAGACAAAAATTCAGAAAAGCAGGATGGTCAGGGTCATTGCAGAGAGGTGATTTATTACCAGATATTAAATTCACTATGAAGGATCAAGATGGGAACTTATATGCTGCATCTGCTGAGCCGACATATGTCAAGGATTCACATGTTAGCAACGTGAACATTGAGATGCCTAATAGAATGTCAGGTACCAACTTCCGTCCTAAAATGGATACAACAGACTACAGTGCCTACCGTCGCTCTAGAAGGAGTCTGGAGTTTGTAGGTGATTTTTACCACTGGTTTGCTGGTGTAGCAACAGATAGCCAAGTTAGGGAGGTGATGGCACTTATTGAGAAATATGAAGCACACCTAAATGCAACCTCAAGGTTTGTTGAGACAAATTCAAGAGATATCCAATCATTGTCTCGAACAACATCTGAAGAGTTTCAATCACTAGCGACTGTCATAACTAAAACACAAGGTGCTTTGAAACAGTCATCAGAAGTCATAGAGGAGAATATGGCATCCCTGACAGCTGCTATTACAAATGTCTCACGATATGATGAATTAACTCAAGCTCTACTCCAAACCTTGATAGAGTTGACGGAATGCAATGCCAAAACATCTCTTCTCGAGACCTCATTGCTGACTTCAGCCGAATTCTACATTTATGTTAGTGATGGTATGGTCAGCGGGAATTTACCTCTTGCACTCGTACACACAAGTCGGGTAGTCGAGGTTATGAAGATGATTGCTGCAGCGTTGCCCGATAGATTAGCTCTACCTCCCACAATATTGTTTGACGACATGCTAAGCCACATCCCAGTCAAATTGGGTGTTCAAGAGGGGAAAGTGCTAATGATCATGACAGTCCCCATCATCAAGAAACCTCAACGGTATTCTACTGTGAAAGTTGTTTGTCACCCAATTTCCATAAAGGGGTTCTGGTACAAAGCTAGAATTATAAATCCGATTTACATCACTGATGCTGGTACAGGAGAATGGACTAGCATGACCAAAGAAGATTATCAACAATGTTCGCGCTCACCCTATGGCACTTGTCAGCTGGGGCATGTATGGAGTACCAATGTGCTAGACGATTGCGGGGCTCACGCGGTCCTTGCAGGTGATAAGATCAGGGATGTGTGTATGATGGATTCCATACATGACGAGAAGGGCTCCAGGGTATTCATAGCTCCTATAGGTGTTGATACATGGTTGATCACCCATAATATTGAGGTTCGTGACCTCACGATAATCTGCAGGAATGGTACAAAAACTGATCAACAAGTCAGAAGCATAAAGAGCCAGACTAGGCTTAAGTTACCCCACAACTGCCGTGCAAAGATCGATGGTGCCACAATCGAACCGACGCAAGAAATATTAGATGCGGTTCAAAGTGAATCCTTAGTAGGTGACAAATATGTGTTCGGTCAGCTCCCTGATATAACCTTGGACACTGTCGACTTTGATTCACAGAACATAAATAATGTCAAGCTCAAGAGATCCTATGAAATAGCACAGTTGACCCCACCACAAGTGGCTGGCAGTGTCGCCAAATTGTCAGATTTAGTTGCTAGTGGGACAACCGCTCAGAAGAAATATCACTCTGAGATAGAAATGCTAGCTGGTGAGATTAATGAGATGAAAGAAAAACTCAAGGTTGATTCGGCAGAAGGTTGGTCTCTCTCAAGTCTGTTCTCTGGTTGGCGAAATGTTCTGTCTTGGGTCCTAGGAATTTTTGTCACTCTGGTTATAATCATTCTTATCATTAAAATTGTTAAATGCTGGTGCTGTGCTACACCTGCAATTGCTACTGCAGCGATGCCACTACGCGGTTTCGCAGCCCCCTTAACTGGCAACTCAACCTACACTACCATAGTGACATTGACGACACCTGTTGCGCCAAATATCATTGCCCCGACTGATCAACCATCACCTGTGGTCTCACAAAATATTACTGTGTATGTTGACCATCTGGCATCAGCCTCATTTCATCTTGACCTCATTCTTGCAATCATTATCATGGTTGTCACCATATACTGGACTAAGAGATTTATTGTGGCAGAGCATAGGAGTATATTATCACGTCGGGGTCACCAGTTTGAGGAAGGCTTAACGACGAAAGGGAAGATCTTCCACCGAGCGGGTGATATTGCTCGGTAGACCGACGGTCCGAATGTTGTTGTTCGGAACTTGTATATATGCGCTTTATCTTGAAAATGTCGTAAGCGAGATTCAGGCATCTGTCAATTATCTTGCGTTGTATGATGGCTACCCGCCACACATGTTTAAAAATAGAACTATATTAGTTTTCATTCGTAAGAGGCAGAAACTTTTATTCACGGTCGTTCTTATCAATCGTACTTAGTCTGAACAGAGCGCGCTGTAGGTATCGCCCACGTATTCCTGACCATTGCAAATAAGCTATACAACTAATATCCCGTGGGTTGGTTTCTTTATTTAATATTTTTATAAAATTATTGTAAAATGTCAAAATCAGATTCGAAGAAAGATGTCAGACAGCAAAGGGGTGATGAGGAGGTTGCGTTAAGTGTGGTTTTGAAATTCATAAAACCTTTTAATGGTGATAGAGAAAAATTAACAGCATTCTTAAGAAACTGCGATAGTGCTATATCTTTGACATCGCCTCAACAGGAAGATATCGTTTTTAAATACATCTTAAGCTAATTAGAAGACAAAGCCGAAAGCGCGTGTGCAATTAAAGACTTCGAGTCATGGTCATCTCTTAAAGAGTTTTTGAAAAAACAATTCAACAATTCACATTTCGTAATAATTATTCTAAACCAAGATTTGTTGAGAATTCTAATAAAAGAACATAAACCGTAACTGGGCCCCAGTCAAGGCCTTTTACTAATAATAATAATAACAATACCCAATCAAGCTCATTCTATGGGAACCCTTCAGTCTGTAGATACTGTAAAAAGCCAGGGCATATTCATGAAAATTGCAGACTTCGTGAATATAACAATAAGAGATTTTCAAACGGGTTACGACCTTTTACTCCTTCTCAACCGCAGTCGTCCACTTCTAGAGAAACAAATTTCAAACCTAGCGGTAAGAGATTTTCAAACGGGTTTCGACCTTTTACTCCTTCTCAACCGCAGGCGTCCACTTCTAGAAAAACAAATTTCAAACCTAGCGGTCCCCGTGTGCATTTCACTAATGATTATGAAGACGAAGGACGAGATGAAATAGACATCCCAAGCAATAACGCTGATTTAAACTAACAGATGTCCCGTATAGGTGTCGGACGGGGCAAGTCTCTTCCGATAAAAACGATGCCGTTTATATTAACAGTAAGACCACGCCACAGACTAACCAGCCCCAAAAGGAAGGTCTAAACATTTCTACAAGTAAGGCCACGCCCAGGGTAATCAGCCCCACAAGGAAGGTCTGAACATTTCCAATGATAGGGCCACGCAACAGGGTAGCCAGTCCCATAAAGAAGGTCCGAATTATTCCACTCGTAAAGACAATTTGGAGGGTGACCAATCCCGTAACAAAATATGCGATATTAACAATACCAAGATGGAACATAAAGTTTACGAAAGCCTAAAGCAAAAACGATACTTAACCTTACGTTTAATTGCAAACACCTTTAAACAAAAACCCATTAACATTTTTAATAGATTCTGGAGCATCCATCTGTGTCCTGAAAAAGAAAGGCATTCCAAAGGCAAATTAATTCCCAAGAATTAAAAGAAAACATCGTGAAAGTGAAAGGAATTGATTCCAAAAATGATACCTTAAAGAGTGTAGGCTGTTTTGACTTAGCCTTACAATTCAATGATTTAAAAATCAGTCATACTTTCCACGTATTTGATGACGTAGACTTGCTTTATGACGGCATAATTGGTAATGATTTACTCATGAAATATCGGTATCGTATTAACTATGAAACGAATTGCCTAGAAATAAATAATCATAACGTCAAACTGTCCTTCGATGAGCTATCCTATATTATTCATGCTCGTACTGAAACCGTAATAGAGTGCTCTGTGAAAAATCTAGCACTGAAAGAAGGAATCATAGTAGACCAACACATTTGCGATTCCCTCCATGTATCCAATTGTGTAGTTAAAGTAAAAAACAATAATAGAATAAATTTGACAATTCTCAATGTATCTGATGAACAAGTGTATTTAAACGCTAATCTAATGCTTACTTTAGCACCGATTGACCTAAACGAGTACAATACAGTCAAACATGATCAATCTACTAACAATATCGAAAGATGTAACCAGTTCTCCGATCTTTTACGAACATCCCATCTGAACCAAGAAGAATTATACTACCTTAACGAAATATGTTTTCAATACGCTGATATATTCCATTTACCAGAAGATCAATTAACGTGTACAGATGTTATACAACATGAGATTAAAACTAGTTCCTCTCATAAATGTAAAATCATATCGTTTCCCAGAAATACATAAAGAAATTTACTCTCAAATAAACAAGATGCTAGACCAACAAATTATCAAACCATCTAAATCTCCATGGTTTTCTTCAATATGGATAGTGTCAAAAAAGGAAGATTCTAGTGGCAAAAAGAAATGGAGGATAGTAATAGATTACAGAAAGCTGAATGATATCACTATCGGTGAAAATTATCCCATTCCCCAAATTAATGAGATATTGGATCAATTAGGTCAAACTAAATAATTCACAACATTAAACCTCACTTCCGGTTTTCACCAAATCAAAAGGTCCCACGCAGACGCAGCGAAATCGGCGTTCAGTGTTCCCCAAGGTCACTTTCAGTTTAACCGGATGCCGTTTGGCTTGAAAAATGCGCCTGCAACCTTTCAGAAAACAACTTATCCGGCTTACAAGACGTACACTAATTTGTTTATCTTGACGATATTGTCATCGTGTACTCGTCAGACCTACCCTCACACATAAAAAAACTAACCCTTGTCTTTGAAAAACTAGGAAAATTCCAGCTCAAACTTCAGCCCGATAAATGTGAGTTTTTACGTAAAGAAGTTGCTTACCTAGGTCATGTTATTAGCAATGACGGGGTTAAACCAAATCCAGGTAAAATAAAAGCGGTAATGCAATTCTCAGTACCAAAGTCAGCTAAAGATATAAAATCTTTCCCGGGTTTAGCCTCATACTTTCGAAGATTCATACCTGAATTTTCCAAATATGCAAAATTTCTCACTGTTCTCCTGAAAAAGGATGTTCCTTTCAACTCGACCAATACACAACAGCTATCTTTCGAACAACTGAAAAAAAAACTAGTTACAGCACCAATCCTTATCTATCCCGATTTTACAAAACCATTCATCTTAACTTGTGATGCTTCCAACTACGCGATTTCTGCTAATTATCACAAGGTGATATTGGGAAAGATCAATCAATTGCCTTCGCGTCAAGGATACTAAACAAAGCCGAAATTATCTACTGTGTCACTGAGAAAGAATCTTTGGCTATAATTTACGGAACTAAAATTTTTCGTCCTTACCTCTTTGGCCGTCAATTCAAAATAATAACAGACTATGGTCTGCCTGCCGACTTATTTGTTAGCGTCTCAAGCTAGAAGAATTTGACTATGAAATTCAATATAGAAAAGGTAAGACAAATACTAATGCAGACGCTTTAACACGCTATCCAATGAACCCTCTACAACAAAATGATGACATCTCAATGCCAATTCCCGAAAATGTAGATACTAACCCTAATCAAGTACGTAACGAGGAAATCTCTCCTGTTCAACCCTTCCCAAACTCAGACTCTGTAACCAGTGACTTACCAGAAATTAGGTTTACCCGATGATTAAGTCCTACCAGATAGCCTAGAGCTTCCGGAAGATTTCAATATACTACTCCACAATCTTCGGAAAATACCGATGACGACACATGTCTGAAATCAATAAATAACAAATCAGTTATATTTGACACTAAAATACTCGAACATAATGCAAATCTTTTGAAGACTAAATTAAAAAATATTGTAATAACTACATCTATTGATCTCGATGAATCAAACCGTTATGTGCCTGAAATTATTGGTAATATATATGGGCGCAAACGCCACTATTGGTAATAATTAACATAATAATATATAGTTTAGTTTATTCTATGTTATTGTTTATTTATTATTAGCAAGATGAAAAAGTTATTCTACCATATTTAATAATTAGCAGACACTGTTTTGATCATAAGATGTTCAGAATATGTTTAATGTTTATATTATTGTTTAAAATACAAATGACTGTATAAATAATTAAATATGAATAAAGCATAAGTAAATATTAATAATAATTTATATTATAATTAACAGTAATAATTTAATTAAGTGCTGTAATTGTTATTCAATGATGTTGGCGCCATCTATTATTAGGCTGGATAATAACAATGTTAGTTTATATCAGTTAAAAGTAATTCATGTGAAATAAATTAATGTCAGTCATGTAAAAAGTAAGTCATGTTTTTTTTTTTTTTTTTCTGTGGTCGGTGTATCGAGTAGACGTGTTTTCTGTTAGAATTTGAAATTGTTCTTTTTAAATTGTAAATTTACTCGTAAAAGTTGTGTATTTTGTAGTACAGACAGTGCATTCCATGTACTCACATTTGAGCAACGGTGTGTGATCCTGCTCTGCACCTTCTGCCAGCACTAAACTATAACACTCATCACTTTCTCGAGAAAAATCACTGAGGTATACAAAACTCGCTATGTCAACACTCACAGACATCCAAAGTGCACAAAAGAATTTGGAGGACAGTTTCTCGAAGCGGATGGCCCAACTAGAAGCACAACTGCACACTGGGGGCACTGCCAAGGATACTGTGGCTCGAGTTGCTGAAGAGTTCAGGACTTTTAGGGAGCTCATGCTAAGTATGCTTCGGCTGCTGAGGCAACAAATCTCGGAGTGCGCTAACATGGTGGACGCATTGGAGACCAGGCATCGTAGAAAAGCGCTGTTATTTCTCGGAGTTCCTGAGGCTGACAATGAGAACTGCACACAGGCCGTGTTGTCGCTGGTGAACGGCACCATGTCGCTGAAGGAGATCACAACCTCGTCTATCAGTTTGTCATCGCATTGGGACACCGAACAGAGAGCATCATCGGCCTATACTGGTTAGGTTTGCGAATGTAAGCCACAGGTCAGATGTCTGGCGAGCCAAGTCCAGGCTGAAAGGCTCAACTGCATCCATAAAGGAGTTTTTGACAAAGTGACGACAAACTGTGTTTAGCAAAAGTCGGCAGTATTTTGGTATGCGATCTTGCTGGACTCAGGACGGCATTATTGTTGTTAAAGTCCCGGATGGAAGCCGAATCAAGGTCACCACTGTCGATGAACTAAACAACTTAATAACTAAGTTTCCCAAGACAGCAGAGCTATCGTCGTCGGCAGTAAGAAATCACGGGGCGGCCGAAGCATCGCGCTCGGACTTAAAAACGCGTAAGCCGTAAAATATCGTCGAGCGTCAACTAGCATGTTTTCATATTTAATTGTTATTGATTGCCTGTTCTTTTTTCTCTACCCACTTTTTATTTGTATTTTTTTTTGTTCTTCTCTCTCTTTCTTTTCTATGTCACTTTCATTTTGACATTAGAGTGATATTAATGTTACGTTCCATTTCACATTAATTTATTGTTTTATGTTATAAGTTTTACTTTTTGTTTTTATGTAACATTTACTTTTGTTATTAATGTATGTTGTTAGCTGGCGGGTGGTGCAGAGTGTGATCGAACACGTAACAGTAGTATATTTTTATTTATTATCTGCGCCATATCAATATATTATATTTATTTTGAAGTATTATTTCAATAAATATATACATATTTATTTTACTTTAATACACATACATATATTTAAATTTAAATAATTTTATTAATTTATTATGAATATAGATGATGACTCTTTTTACTCTGCTAATGAATCTGCTTCCTCTACTAGCAGTGATGACAGCTTTTGCTCGATGGTTGCTACTACTGGAGAACTGATACGTGGTAAGTTTAATCTTGAAAATCGCGTTACTTTTAACGTTTGTCATGTAAACGCACAAAGTATAGCTAGTCACTACAGTGAACTAGATGTAACTTTCACCGACGCCAACGTGCACGCCGTCCTTGTTTCTGAGAGCTGGCTCAAACCTCATCTTCCTTCCGCCGCATACCCCCTACCTGGATTTATTCTAATCCGAAATGATCGGGTGGACAGGAGAGGGGGTGGTGTGGCTATCTATCTCCAAGCCTCCTTTTCTTATAAAGTCATAGCCTCTTCCTCTTCCACGAGTTCCAATTCCGCTGAATACCTTTTCCTTGAGGTTTTGGGTCAAGGGAGTCAAAACTTTACTTGGTGTGGTTTATTGTCCTCCCTCTGTTGATTACTTGTCCAGTCTTGACTCAATTCTGGAATCTTTAGGGTCAGATTACGCACACCACATCATCATGGGAGATTTCAACACCGACCTCCTTGTCCCTTTGTCCACTCGTTCACGAAAACTCCTTGACCTTGTTGAGTCAGTTAGTTTACACATCCTCCTTTTACAAGCCACTCACCACAACATTGAAGGAGAGGATACCTGGCTTGACCTAATACTCACTTCCAATCCCGATCTTGTTCATTCTCACGGTCAGTTTCCTGCTCCTGGTTTCTCCCATCATGACCTTATTTACTTATCCTACGTCCTTAAACCTCCCAAATCCAAGCCTAAAGTTTTGCGCGTGCGTTGTTTTGGTCGCATGGATGGACGCAGGTTGTGTGAGGATGCTGCTAAAATTAGTTGGGATGAACTGACGACAGCTACATCTATTGACGACAAGGTGACTATATTTAACGCTCAACTCCAGGCACTTTATGACACTCATGCTCCCGTCAGGAAATTCAAGTTGAAACGTCCTCCAGCACCTTGGATGACGAGTGAGGTTCGGATGGCGATGAAGCGTAGGGATCGGGCCTTGGCAAAATTCAGGAGACGCCGCACGGAGGAAAACTGGACATCATTTAAGGTTGCGAGGAATCGGTGTAATCAGATGGTACGGAACGCTAAGCGCCGCCATATTCTCGAAAATATAACCTCCGCTTCTTCAGCGAATATCTGGAAGTTCCTTAAGACTCTGGGTATTGGTAGTGAGAAGAATAAAGACTTCCAGGGGACCATTGCCTTAGATGACCTTAACAGGCATTTCAGCGCATCTGCCGGCATTGATCATCAAGTCAAAAGTCTCACTATTGAATTTATAGCTGGGTTACCTAAACCAGACATTGACCCCTTCCAATTTTCTCCAATGACTTCAGATGATATTAGTAAAATTATCCTATCCATTAGATCTAATGCTGTTGGTTATGACAAAATCACCCGTCGCATGATTACCACAGCTTTAGACCATCTTATTCTCACCATAACCCACATCATTAATTTCTCCTTTAGTACCAACATGTTTCCCTCCCAATGGCGTAAGGCTTATGTCATTCCTCTTCCTAAAATACCGAATCCTAACCTTGTTACTCACTTCCGACCTATATCCATACTTCCTTTCCTATCTAAGGTTTTAGAAGCTTGTGCGCACAAACAACTGTCCAACTTTATTCTTTCACAACATTTGTTGAGTACATTGCAGTCCGGTTTCAGACCTTGCCACAGCACTACTACCGCACTCCTTAAAGTGATTGGCGATATTAGAGCAGGTATAGAGGACACAAAGGTTACGGTATTGGTTCTGATAGACTTCTCAAACGCTTTTAATAACGTCAATCACGACATCCTCTTATCCATTCTCTCCCATCTTAGGATGTCATCTGGAGCATTGGATTGGTTCTCGTCCTATCTTCGAGGTCGTCAGCAGTCGATACACATGGACGAGTCTTCGTCTAGTTGGTGTGATCTGCACTCTGGCGTTCCTCAAGGCGGCATTCTTTCTCCTCTACTATTTTCAATTTTTATTAATCTCATTACCGATAATCTTCAATGTGCGTACCATCTATATGCCGATGATTTGCAGCTTTATGCTCAGGCTGGAGTCGATAGTGTGTCTTCGGCAGTTGGTAAAATAAATAACGACCTGTCCTACATTAAATCCTGGTCTGACAGTTTCGGCATAAGCGTGAATCCCGCCAAATGTCAGGCTATTATTGTTGGAAGTCAACGCTTGTTGTATCGGTTGGATATGGCATATGTCCCATCGGTTATATATGATGGCTCAACCATCAACTGGTGTTCAGTTGTAAAGGACCTAGGCCTACTTATTGACTTCAGCCTGAGTTGGCGAGCCCAGGTCATTTCCGTGTGTCAGCGAGTTACACTTACACTCCGTATGCTTTACCGCCTGAAGAATTTCCTTCCGCCCGAGACCAAGACAATGCTCGTTCAAACTTTGGTCTTCCCCATGATCGACTATGGTGATGTGTGCTACTTTGACCTGAATGCAGATCTACTCAATAAACTTAACCGGCTTCTCACCGGCTAACCGGCTAAATAAATAAATAAAAATCACTAAAATATGTATTGCGAATATTAAGATATATTTTGTGAATTGTTTCGCAGTAATTACATTTGTTTGTATAAAATAAGTTGTAGTTGCTATAACCAACACAAAATGGCTAACTGTGTAAGAACTAAGATGTAGCTTTTTCTAATAAAATAGTAATGTTAAAGTTTTATAAAATTGTATTACATTTTAATTGTAAAAGACCTTACTGTGTGGAGACTCTGGCTTAACGCCGACATATACCTGATCTTAAAGAATTACTTGCGGCAGAAAGAACTTTATACTCACCTCTGATATCAAAAACAAATGACGTTCTTCACTATTTTCTCGTTGTTAAAGTATACCACTATGATAAAACTACATACGACGAAATCACGAAAATATTGAGAGAAAATCATGATTTTCCCATATAAGGCCACTTTGGATCTAACAGGATGTTGAAAAGGATTCGGGAGAAATACTACTGGCGAAAAATGAAGCGAGATGTTGAAAATTACATTCACAAATGTGAAGCCTGTCAAGCTAATAAAGCATTGCGTCAAACCAACCGAGCCCCGATGCAAACCCCATCAACATCAACACAACCATTTGAACGGGTTGCTCTTGATATCGTGGGCCCCCTCCCTGAGATCGGAATTAAGGTTCATTCTCACATTACAAGATAACCTCACAAAGTTTTCAGCGGCCTATCTAATTTCGAATTGCACTGCGGAAGAAACATCCGAATGCCTTATTCATTTCGTCACCCAATTCGGAATTCCTAAAATGATAATTACTGATCAAGGATCGAATTTCACAGCCGAATTTTTTAAACAGACTTGTAATTTCATAAAAATTAAACAACTTTGTTCAACACCGTATCATCCGCAGATACAGGGAGCTCTCGAAAGGAGTCATTCAACCCTTAAGGAGTACCTCAAATCCTTTGTAGATGAAAATCAAAGTAATTGGGCTAGATATGTTTATACCGCCATGTTAACATACAAAACAACTGTCCATTGTACAACAAATTTTACTCCTTACGAAACAGTATTTGGTCATAAAGCAACCATACCGTCTTCCATCTATGATTCTGTAGGGTAACTATGTAGTTACACAGATAACCCTAATATCGATGTATAAAATTTTATACATCGATATTAGAAATTATATTATTTTTTAATATTGTCTATTTTTGTGACAAACATTATTTATATATAGTTAGCAATGACGCACCGTGCGCAAGCGCTACGGGTGGCCCCCGCGCGCGCGCACATCACCCGCGTCTTCCTATCGATCGTGGCCGGCCAGTCCGTAACCTGTCTTGCCGTCGGATGCTTGTCGTATTTTACCTGCTAACCCGCTTCGCAGTGCTTACGCATAGTTTTGCTTAACGTTTAAGTTTAGCTTAAAGTTGAAGTTTATAAATTTGTTTCCTTTTCCTGTGTTTGGCTGTTTCATGATCTGTACTTCAATTTCTGTTCTACTCGTCATCTGTGAACTGTGTCTAACTTTCTCCTTCTAATAAACTTAAGTGAATGTAACATTGTAACGTAAACTGTCTATCATTTCTACGCTTACCATATTCGCTTTACTGGTGACCTAAATTAGAACACGATGGCAAACAAAGACGATAATAAAGATGGAGATTCGAACGTTAACCGTGTCGGCGTGCGGGTACCAGCTTTCTACCCGACAAAACCGGAATTGTGGTTTGCAGCTCTGGAAAGCCAGTTTGCCTTGGCAAAGGTGACACAGGATGAGACTAAGTACCAATACGCTATCTCACAACTGGAGGCAAATTACGCAGAGATTGTGGAAGATGTAATCACATCCCCCGCCGCAGCGGATAAGTACCAGCGCCTGAAAACCGTGCTGATAAAACGGCTCACGCAATCACGTGAACGCCAGGTCATGCAGCTGTTAAATCATGAAGAACTGGGGGATATGAAGCCGTCGAATTTTCTGCGACACTTAAAGCAGCTCGCAGGTCCAGGTGTTCCCGAAGACTTTATCCGGACCGTATGGACCAGTCGCCTTCCCAGCGGTGTCCAAACTATCATCGCCTCCCAAAGTAAACTACAGCTGGAAGAGGTTTCGGAACTGGCAGACCAGATTATGGATATAGCAGCACCAGGTTTGCAGGTCGCAACGGCTTCCGCTTCATCCACAACGGGAGACCAGCAGATTGCGGCGCTCACTAAGCAGGTACAAGCTCTGTCAGCCAAGTTAGATCGAATGTCACGCCCGAGAGATAGATCGACGTATAGACGTCGTGGCCGTTCATCGTCTACCAGCACCAGGTCGCAGTCCAACTACCGGAAGTTTCCCACCTGCTGGTATCATATGAAGCATGGATCGAAGGCGCACAAATGCGTGAAACCTGGTGACTACGCGGGAAAAGAAACGGGCAGCCGGTAAGCACGGCCGTCGACTGCCCCAGTACCGGCCGTTTATTTGTGGTGGATAAAAGGACTAAAATACAGTTTTTAGTGGACACGGGAAGTGATTTGTGTGTTTTTCCTAAAACATTGATTAAAGAAAGACGTTTTAAAACCGGTTATGAACTCAGTGCGGCAAACGGTTCGATAATAAATACATATCACTTTGTACTCAACCTAGGCTTGCGCCGTGATTTCGCTTGGCGGTTTATAGTAGCCGACGTTACAAAGGCGATAATAGGGGTTGATTTTCTGTCACATTATAATCTTGTTGTAGATATTCGTAACCAACGCCTAATCGATGGTAGCACAATGCTAGCGTCCCCGGGTTTGCTTGGGTAATGTCCGGTAAGTCTGTGTATTATGACATACTAGCAAAATACCCCGAGATTACTCGTCCTCGTGGAATAAACACCACACCCCGTCACAATACTGTACACCACACACGCACTGTAGGGACACATTTAGCAGCGTATGCAGTTTTTTGCATCGCATGCATTTGGTCAGTCGTACATAGCCCACCCGACACGGCAGACACTGGTGAATATACGGAGTTAAAATTGCAATCAACTTGTTTCATTAGTAAAGGGCAGTTTACTCTTTACGCTTGCTAAAGCAACCGTACAGTAGTGACCCCGACTGACGGGCCGGGTGACGGCCACTGTTGTAAATTGGAATGAGCCCTCGTTGAGAACTATCGATTCTAATCATCCGTATGAACAATTATTGTCTAAATACCCGGATATTTGCAAACCGATTAATTGTAAAGACGTACCTAAACATTCAGTAATGCTTTTTATCGAGACAAGCGGCCGGCCGGTGTCAGCGCGCTCAAGGCCGCTCCCGCCCGACCGATATAAGAAAGTTAAGGCCGAGTTCACACTCATGCAGGAAATGAGCATATGTCGTCCATCTAATGGAGCATGGTTTATCTAGTTGTTTGTTGTGCGTTGCATGATTGTATCCAAAATAAACCGGATTGCGCGTGTTGCGTACCCTAGTTACATGCATTTTGCTAATTCGCGATTTCGCAATTAGCAACCAGTGGCGTACGTGACTACAAATTGTCGACGCAGCAACCTCATTCCATGTTCATGGAAAAGTACGCGACTGGCGTCAAGTGCTGACACTGCAGCGTCGCTATGCCGCCTGGGCCAGGGCCCGCTGGCGCCACTTCGGTACTGACATCGTCCAAGTCCACTCAATAGCATCTTAGTTTAATTAATTGTAATAATTATAATTTTATAATAAATAAGTTAATAGAATTTTGGTTTTTTTTAAACTCTACGGCTGTAGTCTACATAATTCGCGGGATCTTTCGGGTCGCACGCACTTGTCAATCGCGGGAGTGAATTTCAATTTTGAGAATGAATTAATCAATTATTGCATCGGTGACTCTTACTACTGGCTTGCGATAGCGTTTCGGTATATTCCCGGTACCTAGAATGTTGTTTGTGTATGTTAGTACTTTTACTAAAATATTTTAAGTGACGGGTGTGTTTATTAAGTTACAACAATAACTAACATTTTGGTGGTAGTAAAATTTGGTGGTTTATGTTCATTTGGTTAACATAAAATGTCGGACCTAATTAAAAAAAGGAGTAAAATATGGAATCACTTTTCCATAATAAACAAAGATAAGGCAAAGTGTGAGTACTGCTCTAAAATCATTAGCTTTTCTGGAAGCGCTACCGGTAATTTAATGAGACACATGAAAAAAATGCATGGGACTGTACCTATTGACTTACCTTCCAATATGTACCTACCAACGGTACCAACAGGTAATTCCCAAATTCAGCCTACCAGCCTACCAAACAGCGCCGAATCCGATGATGCAGGAATAATGCCTAGTACATCAAGTGTGTCCACATCAGTGCCTTTCATGTGTGACAAAACTACACCAGTTGCCACAACTATTTGCCATACCGTGCAGTCAAAGCTACAGACAAAAATCCATAATTTCGCTGTGGCTACGAGACCATTGCCGCTTGGCAAGGCAAAACAGCTTGACGAACTTATAATTAAATTTATAGTCAAGGGTTATCATTCATTTTCCATAGTTGAAGAGGAGGAATTTAAAAATATCTTTAGATCCATATTGCCTACAAAAACATTGCCTTCTCGAAAAAAACAATATCTTCCAGTTTAATAACTAAACTATATAATAATACAAAGGTATTGCAGCTGATTGCTGAAGCAGATGCTATATGTCTTACTACAGACGGCTGGACATCGATCTCTAACGTAAGTTATATGGCTTGACAGCTCATTTTATAAGTGAAGGTGAAGGTACTACTCTTAAATCAGTCCTTCTGGGCTGCACTCAGTTTTATGAGCGACATACATCAGAATTTATACAACTTCTTACAAAACGAGGTGACTGATTGGAGTATTTCGCATAAAATGGCGGGAATAATCACTGACAATGCATCCAATATAGTTGCAGCCGTTCACTTGACAACCTGGCGACATTTTCCATGCTTCGCCCATACCGTGAATCTTGTGGTTCAACATAGTTTGGACACTATAAACGGTCAATTAGATAACATAAAGGCAATAGTACAACATTTCAAACATAGTTCCTCAGCAGCTAGCAGATTGCACGCCATGCAACTTCAAATGGATTTGCCTCCACTTAAATTAAAACAAAGTGTAGTCACCAAATGGAATTCAACTTACGACACGTTAGACCGAATACTAAAAATAAAAGATGCAGTTGTTAGTACCCTCGCCATAGAACAACCCCGACTTAACACTATCGCCTGATGACTGGACGCTTCTAACAAAATGTGTCGAAGTTTTAAAAATATTTTACGACGTGACTGTTGAAATGAGAACACATCCAAAATATAAGTCAGTAAACAAAAAAATATATATTAAAATCATCATCATTTTCGGTCGATTCAAACACCATAATTTTACCGCGGTAATTCTGTGCCGCCCATGTCGCCACGCGGCATAAATGTCATAATTGTTGTAAGTTGATTGTTGTGTCAAGTTAACTAATTAAATCTTATAAAATCTAATTATTACCATAGAAAAGTACCGTACAGAAAAGCTTATTATAAATATTGTGTCATTCATATTATAGGTATAACACCGAAACTGCACCTGACTAAGTATATTTCCAAACCGAATGTAGCCACGTGATTTCACAGGTGCTCCACGAATATTGTTGCGTTTTGGAAATATTGCACGAAGAATTTTAAGCTGCCACTTTTTGATAATAAAATTTTACTATTAAATGATAATAAATCTTAAAAATAATAATTGTATAGTTACTTTTTATAGCAATACAAATTACGAAAATAAAAACTGTCCTTTTTGGATTCTTACACATAGTCCTTATTCTCGTTCTAACGTGAGAACGAGATCGATCGCGCAATCCTTCGGTCATTTTTATATTAAATAGATACATACGAACTGTGACCGAAATTATTGAAATGATCGAATCTTTATAACCCGATCACTATACGAATGGGTCACGATCGACCCGAGTCATGAAAAACGATTGACCGAAACAGGTCTAGTCGAAATCTTACTATGACAAACGCGCACCCCACCGAACGTGGTCTCGCCTTGTCGCGGCGGTGGGGCTTAAGCGTGCACCCCGATACCGTGGAGCAGCGTTGTCTGCACAGGGGTGCCGTGAACAAAGAAGACTGCACACCGTGTTCCCGTTTCCCACCTTTGCTGGACAAAGGGTGCGTGAAGCGGGAGAGGGCTCTCTTCTGGAGCCCTCTTGGATGCTAGGCCATGTCCCCGGCAGCTCTTTGGCTGCTAAAGGGGAAGGCCCTCCAGAGGAGGGTACCGGTACGCCGGCGTGGCCACACCGTGGTCAGACGTGTGGGTCTGTCAGTAATGGTAGACCCCACGTGGATGAGAAGTGAACCGGAGGGCACTCCCTTCTGGTCGCTGGTTGCCATGTCCCCGGCTGCCTCTTGGCGGCTACAGGGGAAGGCCCCCCAAAGGGGGGTACCGGTTTACCGGCGTGGCTTCGAAGAAGCACACCGCAATCCCTACCGAGTAGGGGACGGGGGCTGCTGCCTAGCAGGAGCCGTGAGGATGCGAACCTCTATAAAAAATGCCCCAATCCCAAGTTTTTGACACCTGACGATGGGATGAATGGCTGGAGGGAGTCTAGTCCCAAGGGTTGTCCCATACCGTAATCCCCACTTGGTGGGGGGCGGGGCCCGCTGCCTAGTAGGGGCCGCGAGGATGCAAACCTCTATAAAAAATGCCCTAATCCTAAGCCTGTGACGTGCCCGGCGATGGGATGAGTGGCTGGAGGGTGTCCAGTCGTGAGGGCCGTCCCAGGGGACCGACCCCTGGTTAAATAATAAAGGAATAAATAAATGATGGCAGACTTAAGGAAAAAATTACCCCAGGAGGGTACCACTCTAGGTGGAGAATCCCTCCGTGCTTCCACCTCGGTGGGAGCATGCTGCCCCACGTATTCTGGGGGGGGCAAAGCATGCCACGATGAAGGGGGCTGTGCGACGGGCAGCGGAAAACCCGTCGAACCGAGGTGTGCCAGCGCTGGCTCGACGCGCTCTGCGCTCGTCAGCGACTGTGAGGCGGCTGGCCCGAAAGGGAAAGTTAGGCGGAAGAGAAAGTCGAGGGGAGTTTCTTCCCGCGAAGGGGAGGGGCAAACGTCGTCCTCTGACACGGATGCCCCACCGGAGAAAGTGGTGGTAGTCTCCGATTCGGCCTCTGCCGCGGAGGAGATACCGCCCCCTAAAGGGAGACCCGCTCGGGGGAAGGGCGCACCGTCACCGGCGCCGTCATCGGCGTCGATGTCTGTCGCCTCGCTGGACGGGCGGACCACAGAAGAGGAGGAGGGCGGTCTTCGGGACCCTGCCTTGGTCATAGGCAGGGCCATGAAGACCGTCAAGTCGTATGCGGCGACCAGTGCCAAAACCAAAGCTGCTGGCCGCAGGCTGCGGGAAGTCGTCTCGCGAGTCTCGAAGGTTCTGCCTTCGGTTGCTTCCGCCAATGACCAGGTGGTGCAGCTGATGGCGGAGAATTCGAGGCTCCGAGCACAGCTACAGGCGCAGCAGCGGCCCGATGGCAGGGTTGCTGCTGCCAAGCGGGTAGCCGCCACGAGGTCGTCGCCCGCGTTGCCACGTGCCGCTGGGTCGCGGACTCCTCCGGCATCTGTGCCGGCGGTGTCGCCGCTGGTCTCCGGGGTCCCCCGGGGTCCCTGTCCCTCAGCGGCGGCTGGCGACCCGTGGCCCGTGCTGCCACCATCGCGCGCGGTACAGCGGCGTTCGCGTCTCCCGTCGCCGCGGTCTAGGGAGGCGACGGCCGTCGAGCGGCAGCAGGGATCCGCGGGGCCACGGATCGTGGGCCTACCGGAATCGAATTGCTACAGCCTGGACGAGATTATCGATCGCACCGTCCAGGCTGTAATGGAAAGGCTGGGTGGCGGGCTGGCGGCTCTTGAAGCGAAACGTATTGTCGCTAGTGACGCTCAACGGCCTGCGTCTACACATGCCGCGGTGTCGGGTGCTGCAGTGACCCGCTCCACCCCCGTACAGGCTCCAGCCACTAGGGCGGGCCCGGGGCGAGACAGAGCCAAGCGAGGGGGCGGCGCTAACGCGAAGTGCACATCGCAAGCGCCTCAACCCCGTCCGCTGCCCCCGCCCCCGTCTAACATGGACGAGGGGTGGAATGTGGTGGCGCGGCGGGGTGCCAAGAGGGCCGTACCGACAGCTCCCCAAGTGGGTGGAGCACCGGCCACTGCGGCGTCTCAGGCTGCTCCCCAACAGGGTCGAGCGCCTGTGGCCGCCAAGAAAAAGAAGACGGAGAAGAAGTCGTCGCGCGCGCCGAGGCCTGCCCTCCGGCCAGCAAGAATGCAGAACGAAATCGGCGCCGCCAAGCTAAGCGGCGTCAAAAGAAGCGGTTGGCCGGGGGAGCACCGGCCGGCACTTTGTCCCCCGCTGAGGCGTTCGCGCCCGATAGCGGGGGCAATGGAGTAGGGGAGGGAGCGATGGATGTGGTTCAGCCTTAATGGATCACACCTATCGCTTCCTGCAGGGAAACTTGAACCACTCCGCTGGGGCTCAGGACATGTTGCTCCAGACCATGGCGGAGTGGTCAATTGACGTGGCTGTGGTCGCCGAGCCATACTTCGTTCCCCCAGCGGATGACTGTTGGTTTGGGGACGTTGATGGCTTGGCGGCCATACATATCAGAAGAACCGCGATGGTCCCCCCCCTGGCGATGGTGACCAGGGGCCCCGGGATCGTCGCGGTACAGTTAAAAAATATCGTCGTGATCGGGGTGTACTTTTCTCCGAATCGGCCTACCGTCGAGTTCGAGCGGTTCCTGGACGGGCTAGAGGTGATCGCTCGTCACCTCGCTCCCCGTTCAGTGATACTGGCGGGGGACTTCAATGCGAAGTCTGTCGCTTGGGGTTCCCCATTCACGGACGCTCGTGGTAGGCTGCTGGAGGAGTGGGCGGTCGCGGTCGGTCTCTGTATCGTTAATAGGGGCTCGATCGCGACTTGCGTGCGGTGGACGGGCGAGTCTATCGTGGACTTGACGTTCGCGAGCTCGCCCGTCGCACGGCGCATCCTCGGCTGGAGAGTGGTGGTGGGGGCGGAATCGTTGTCCGATCACCGGTATATCCGGTACGATCTTTCTGCCCCTGCGCCGACGCCGGCTGCAGGTGCCCGCGGGGTTGACCCCCCGCAGAGTGCATCCCGGTCATTCCCTAGGTGGGCACTGAAGCTCCTGAACAGGGAGCTCCTGGTGGAGGCCTCTATGGTGGCGGCGTGGGCGCCCAAGCGCCCACAACCTGTCGATGTGGAAACCGAGGCCGAATGGTTCCGGGGCGCGATGCACCGCATATGTGATGCCTCGATGCCCCGGGTCGGCTCTCGGCACTCTGGACGGCGACAGTCGCCCTGGTGGTCGCCCGAAATTGCAAGACTGCGTGCGGTCTCCATTCGGGCGAGCCGCCGGTGCACTAGACACCGCCGTCGCCGCCGCCTGCGGCGCGACGAGCCCGTCGCGTTCGCGGAGGAGGAAGCTCGGCTGCACCGCGAATATCGCGCTGCGAAGGACGCCCTGCGGCTGGCCATCAGGCGGGCCAAGGAGCAGAACATGGAGAGACTCTTGGAGGCGCTCGAAGCGGATCCGTGGGGGAGCCCATACAAATTGGTACGCGGCAAGTTGCGCCCGTGGGCCCCCTCTATGACTGAGCGTCTCCAGCCCCAGCAGCTGCGGGACATCGTTTCGGCGTTGTTCCCGCAGGAGCGGGAGGGTTTTGTCCCTCCCGCTATGGGCGGGCCGTCTGACACCGTCGACGGCCAAGCTCCTGCTGAGGTGCCCCGTATTACCGAGGCAGAGCTCCGGGTGGCCGTTGTCAAGATGACTGCGAAAGACACGGCCCCCGGCCCGGACGGAGTCCACGGCCGGGTATTGGCCTTGGCCCTCGGTGCCCTGGGGGACCGGCTCCTTGAGCTATATAATGGCTGCTTGGAGTCGGGACGGTTTCCGTCGCTCTGGCGGACGGGTAGACTTGTGTTGTTGAGGAAGGAGGGGCGCCCGGTGGATACAGCCGCCGGGTATCGTCCTATCGTGCTGCTGGACGAGGCGGGAAAATTGCTGGAACGTATTCTGGCTGCCCGCATCGTTCGGCACCTGGTCGGGGTGGGGCCTGACCTGTCGGCGGAGCAGTACGGCTTCCGGGAGGGCCGTTCGACCGTGGATGCAATTCTTCGCGTGCGGTCCCTCTCGGACGAGGTCGTTTCTCGGGGTGGGGTGGCGCTGGCGGTGTCTCTTGACATCGCCAACGCATTTAACACTCTGCCCTGGACCGTGATAGGGGGGGCACTGGAGAGGCATGGAGTGCCCCTCTACCTCCGCCGGCTGGTTGGGTCCTATTTGGGGGCCAGGTCGGTCGTATGTACCGGGTACGGTGGGACCCTTCATCGTTTTCCGGTCGTGCGTGGTGTTCCGCAGGGGTCGGTTCTCGGCCCCCTCTTGTGGAATATCGGGTACGACTGGGTGCTGAGGGGCGCCCTCCTCCCGGGCCTCCGCGTTATTTGTTACGCGGACGACACGTTGGTCGTGGCCCGGGGGGATGATTTTAGGGAGTCTGCCCGTCTCGCCACAGCGGGAGTGGCCCTCGTCGTCGGAAGGATAAGGAGGCTGGGTCTCGACGTGGCGCTCAGTAAATCCGAGGCTCTGTGGTTTCACGGGCCGCGGAGGGCGCCACCAGTTGACACCCACATCGTGGTTGGAGGCGTCCGGATAGGGGTCGGGGTGCAGTTGAAGTACCTCGGCCTCGTGTTGGACAGCCGGTGGGCTTTTCGTGCTCACTTTGCGGAGCTGGTCCCCCGATTGATGGGGACGGCCGGTTCTTAGAGCCGGCTGCTCCCGAATATTGGGGGACCGGATCAGGTTGTGCGCCGTCTCTACGCGGGGGTGGTGCGATCGATGGCCCTGTACGGTGCACCTGTGTGGGCTGAGCCGCGCAACCGGGCCACTATGGCTCGGTTCCTGCGCCGGCCGCAGCGCACCGTTGCCATCAGGGTCATCCGCGGATATCGCACCGTCTCCTTCGAGGCGGCGTGTGTCTTGGCGGGGACGCCGCCATGGGAGCTGGAGGCGGAGTCGCTCGCTGCCGACTATCGGTGGCGCAGCGAGCTTCGTGCTCGGGGCGTGGCGCGTCTCCCCGAAAGTGAGCTGCGGGCGCGGAAGGCCCATTCTCGGCGGTCCGTGCTCGAGTCGTGGTCGAGGCGATTGGCCAACCCCACGTGGGGGCTACGGACCGTCGAGGCGGTTTACCCGGTCTTTGATGACTGGGTGAATCGTGGCGAAGGACGTCTCACCTTTCGTCTGGTGCAGGTGCTGACCGGGCACGGATGCTTCGGGAAGTACCTGCGCCGGATAGGGGCTGAGCCGACGACGAGGTGTCACCATTGTGGACACGACATGGACACGGCGGAGCATACGCTCGCTGTCTGCCCCGCTTGGGAGGTGCAGCGCCGTGTCCTGGTCGCAAAGATAGGACCTGACTTGTCGCTGCCTGGCGTCGTGGCGTCGATGCTTGGCAGCGATGAGTCATGGAAGGCTATGCTCGACTTCTGCGAGTGCACCATCTCGCAGAAGGAGGCGGCGGGGCGAGTGAGGGAAAGCTCTCCTCACTACGCAGAAACCCGCCGCCGCCGAGCAGGGGGTCGGGACCGGGGTCGTATCCGTGACCTGGCCCCCTAAGAGCTAGGGGTCCCACCCGTTTTGTGCGGGGACGGACCCAGACGTGGGGTGGCGTGCTCTGCACGCTCACCCGCAATAGGAAGCCGGGCGATGGTAGACCGCGTTCCCCCGACCGCTCTGGGGGAAGGTGTAACGCGGCGCCATCAAAGCGGGCTCTCGGCCCGCTGAACGAGGGAACCGGTGGTCGTGTCGCTGGCGGCCACCGGTCCGGCGTCCGTGGGACGGTGGGATGGATGTAATGTGCTCTGCGTCAACCCTGTCCCGCCGTTTCAATAGCCCCGACTGGGCTCCGGCCCGGTCCGAGGTAGGGCGCCGGTTGTGAGCGGCAGGAGTTTTTAGTGAGGTTCAACTCCCACATACCCCACCTGCCGCGCGGGTGGGGATCCGGCGATTTTCTCGTGTGGAAAAAAAAAAAAAAAATGACAAACGCGCAAAGCCAGCGAAATACAAAATAGGCGATATGGTATATGTGAAAAACCATCTAAAATTCGATTCGCCTCGAAGGCTCCGTCGGCAGGGCGTCCTTGGGGTGAGCTGCGCTGTCTGTTTGCAGTGTTGACCGCGATAACCCCTCTACCTCATCCAAGTTCTGATCTCGTAGAAGGTTCTGCCCCCGGCCCAAAAAAAAAAGGCTTGGATATCGCTTGATCCGAAGAATCAAACTATAATTGATCTGACAGCTCGTCTGCTAGATGAGGAGGCTAGTTTGAATGTAGAAGAAGAGAATGAAATTGCATTAATAGTGGCAAAACAAAGTATGAAAAAGAAAATTATCACAGAATTAAAAGAAAAATTAAATGAGAGTCTAATGAGAAGTCACATCGATTTATATGTACAACTGTGGGAAACGTGGCCATTATGCAAAAACAAAAACAGAAGAAAATAATATGTTAGTATTCAATGTAGCAAATACAGATTTAAAATATTGTGATGACGATTCAAAATGGATATTAGACAGCGGTGCCTCAGCTCACATGTGTTATAAACGTGAATATTTTGCTGAATTGTATGAGTATACAGGATCTCCACTGAAACTGGGAAACCAAGAAGCTATACAAGTAATTGGTCAAGGAAATGTATTGATAGACTAGTGTGTCAATGGACAGTGGGAGACATGTATCCTGAAAAATGTTCTTTATGTAACAAAGTTGAGAAGAAACCTATTTTCTGAAGGAGTAGTAACAAGACAAGGTTATAACATTTTGAACGTCTAGGGCCTTTAAATGTCAATGAAATACAGATAATGTGTAAAAATTATGTAATTACTGGTGTTGACTTGTCAAACTGTGACAAGTTTGTGTGTCAGGGTTGTGCTTATTGAAAGCATGCTCGTCAACCATTCAATAAAGAATAAATGTGATGTGTTAAACTGCTTCAAAAATAAGTTCTCACATAGTGTACGCATATTGCACATTGACAATGGTGGAAAATACATAAGCAAAGACTTTAAAGAATATTTTGATTGTGAGGGTATTTCTCATGAGCTCACTGCCCCTTACACACCTGCACAAAATGACCGGGCAGAACGAGAAATTAGCACAATTGTTGAAAGTGCTCGTTCCATGCTTTATGCTCGTAAAGTACCACTCAATCTTTGGGCAGAAGAAGTAAATTGTGCTGCATATTTGCTGAACCGCCTGTCTTCAAGTCAGACACCAAATATTACACCTATAGAGTTGTGGAGTGGTGTTAAACCTAGTCTAGATCATGTCCGAGCGTTTGGATGCGAAGGATATGTTCATGTGCCAGATCAGTTGAGAAAGAAGCTTCATAGTAAAAGTTGTAAAATGATGTTAGTTGGATATGATAATTCAAAGTATAGAATGTATGATCCAATTACAAAAAGAATTACAATATCAAGGAATGTTATTTTCAATGAACAGAAAAGACTTGAAATTAAACGGAATGAAGCTCAAATTTTTATATTGAATGATACTAAACAAAATACTGAAGAGGAGATAGATAACACTGAATTGACTGAAAGTGATGACAGCTCACATAATACCATTGATGAAAATGCTGAGACCTATGAACTTTCATAAGAAATTGACCTTACGGACATGGATCGTTCAAATATTAATTTGCGACCACGTAGAAATAATGTTTTTGAGGCAAATTTAATGGAATTGGATGTACCTCGCAGTTACATGAAGCGATTAATAGAAAACAGAGTGACTTGTGGCTAGAGGCCATAAATGAAGAATATGAAGCTCATCGTACTAATAATACCTGGAGTTTTGCGAATAATGAAGACCAGAGAACTATAACACCCAAATGGGTTTTCAATATTAAAAGAACCAAAGATGGTAAAGTAAAAAGATATAAAACTCGTCTTTGTGTCCGTGGTTTCACACAAATTGAAAATATAGATTTTAATGAAATCTTTTCACCTACTACAAGGTATGAGTCAATAAGAATACTGTTGTCTATCTGTGCTGAATATAGAAGAGTATATTTTTATGGTAGTTCCATATGGAGTGAAAGCACCAGCAAATAAAATATGCAAATTGAATAAATCCAAATATTGCTTAAAACAGGCATCTCGTTGCTGGAATCAAAAGTTTACTGATTTTCTGTTAAAAGTTTGGTTTTGTTCAATTGCGGGCAGACAATTGTGTATTTGTTGGTAATTTTAATGGTATTAGGCTTTTTTAATATTATATGTCGATAATGCTCTAATAACGTCACAATCCAATTCAATATTGGATCAAATTGTTAGTTTTTTTTTTATTGCTTAGATGGTTGGACGAGCTCACAGGCCACCTGGTGTTAAGTGGTTACCGAAGCCCATAGACATCTACAACGTAAATGCGCCACCCACCTTGAGATACAAGTTCTAAGGTCTCAAGTATAGTTACAAAACGGCTGCCCCACCCTTCAAACCGAAACGCATTACTGCTTCACGGCAGAAATAAGCAGGGCGGTGGTACCTACCCGCGCGGACTCACAAGAGGTCCTACCACCAGTGTAAGTACACTGTAGTAACAGCGTAGTTATTTAAAGCAGAGTTTTTTTTAAATCAGTTGTAACGCTGGAAAAATTAATTTAGACTTTTTTTAAATTAACGCCATCTAGTATAAGTGGCGCAGTGTGGGGAAATAAAATAATTTTAATACACTAATTAGTTCACTCACTCAACGCTGCATGTCGTGACTGTACGATCTTGTCTATTGTTCGAAGACGAGGTTTGCACATCACTAGCATGCAGAATCTTCGAGAACTGTCAGACTATTACTATAAAAGGACAAGTCACTTTGTCCAAGTCCTTTTTCTATCAACATCTCTCGAGCTGCAAGGTTATTCTTAAGCATTTGCCTAAGTAAATTTAATAGTTCCTTGGTGTCGTGTATTAAACCAGGGTAAGTGTTTTATAATTTATTCTCCACACTGTGTCCACAAACTGTAATTAAATAGAATCTAACATCATATATGTCATATATATCATATGTATAACCGAGCATTTTATTATGTCTGGCCAAGAGAAATTACTATGCATACCTAATGATAAACTAGCGGCGTGTTATACTAGACCAAATATTAAGCGCGGTGGAGCTTGTATCTTAGTTAAGAAAGGCCTTGAATATAAAGAATTTTGCCTGACATTATGAGACATTCGGCTACAGGAATTATAGAATGTTGCGCAATTGAATTAACTTCACAAAAACTATTTTATGTGTATATAGACCGCCAAAATATACTGATCTCAACATATTCTATGAAAACCTAGACATAATACTCAAAAAGATATGTAATAAAACAAACAAAAAAATAATTATATGCGGAGATTTCAACATATGGGGGGAATATCAGTAAAGGTTTTGAAGTCTGTAATAGACATTATTGCTTCTCATCTTGTTAGTATTTTTAATGATTGTATTAAGTGTGGTGTATTTCCTGACTTAATGAAACATAGTTAAGTGATTCCTCTTTTTAAATCTGGTAGTACTGATGACCCCTCTAACTATAGACCTATTTCAGTACTCCCTACGTTGAGTAAAATCTTTGAAAAAATTATTATGACACAACTTTTAGAACATTTTAATTCAAATAACCTGCTTCATAATAAACAATTCGGATTTACAAGGGGTCGCTCTACAACTCTTTATCTACGACTACCAAATTTATCGTGTCTGGACTGGAGTCCACGAAGGTTAGAGTCAGGCATGAAGTAAATGTATTATCACGATGGAACAACTTCATTTTACCTATAAAAGCCTACGTGATGACGAAGCCCTTGTCTAACATACATTCAGGCACAAGATTAATGACTAATGACAAATTAATGAAATACTTGCTGATGATGGAACACAATGGCACTTCATCTCGGTCTACTCTCCAAATTTTGGAAATTTATGGGAGACGGGTGTGAAGTCTATTAAGCACCATCTACGAAGAATCCTTAACACTAACCTTACCTATGAAGAGCTTACAACGGTTCTTTTTTTTTTTATTACTGGTGGCCCGGAGACCTTTCCAATTTCACCAGAACAGGTGGGCGAGCAAAGGTCATTTTTGATAACTGAAGCCCCTGTAACTGTGCCTGATGTGAACCTGAAAGACGCTAAAATAAGCAACCTGACACGTTGGAAATACACACAAAAACTGGTCCAGATGGCAAAAAGAATACTTGACGCGGCTGCAACAAAGACCGAAATGGTTAAAACGCGAAGACGAATTCAAGATAGGAGACATTGTCCTCATAAAACAGAACAATTTGCCACCAGGAAAGTGGCTTATGGAACGAATAACCGACAAGCATCCTGGCCCTGACGGTCTTACCAGAGTCTATAGTGTAAAGAGTGGTGATCATATAACAAGGTGATGCGTAACCAAACTATGTGCGTTGCCCATACAAATAGATTAGTGCTATATAGTTGTTAACATTTGTTATTTTACTATTGTTCTTTGTATAAATTCTTTCTGACCGCACCATATACCGATACTTTAGTGATTGTTGTAGAAGCAAATCAAAACATGTGATTACCTATAAAATTTGTTGATTTTACTTAATTTGAAACGATTTCAGTTGTCCTTTGGTGGGCGGCTTATGGTGATTCTGTTTTGCGATTTTGAACTTAAAAACGTAGTCTCATTTAACTTTACGATTAAGCGGTAGTTGTCAATATACATTTACGAAGGAAAGATGTGTTTCTCTAACTGATCCGCCGGCACAAGCCAAACTGAACCTTACGACCTCACCACCACCATGTAAAACTGAATTATTTCAACAATTTCTCCGAGCGAATTACATTTCTAGTATATGGAATAACGTAAATGAAAAACTACCAACCATTTTAACTCCTGAACGCAACGGGTGGAGGCTAGAAGAAAACCAATATCACTTTCATTGGTTTGATGGTGACCAATTACCTGGAGACATTAGTAAATTCCTTAAAAATTCAGGTACTATACTTTGACTTAAGTTTTAAATTTATTTTATTTATAATTTTATGTTTTTGAATTCTTTAAGCTGTTTTTTGCAGAAGACGCTGCCAGCAACGACAACATCACTGATGACGACGAGGATGACTTGCATGGACAATATCGTGATTGGATGAACGATGAAAATTCCAATGAGTGTCATGATTACGATGATTAAAAGATAAACTAATATTTGCTGTAATTAATCATAGGCAAATATTTTTTTCTTAAAATTTTTCTAACTGGTATCTTTTTTACAATAAAATAAAGATACCTTATAAAACAAAATGGCTCCTCATATATTCACTATCCCAAATACATGCAATAAATATACTCACTTTAATTATAATTCATATATATATCAATTCACAACTTACTATTGAAGCTCATCCCTGATTAGAAAAAGAGATTTGAAAAGATTCGAAATGGATCAAAGAAATTAAAAAAGATTCAACTTGACAAATATATAGATATACATTTTGCATGGGTTGAATCTTTTTAAACCTTTTTTTTTAATAAGGGATCTTATTGAAATAAGGATGCAAAAATCTTGAATTGAAATTAGTAAGTATTTTCTATATATTTAAATTTTTTACTCTGAAACGCATGTGCATAGTACTCTCGCGCTCGCTCTCCCGGCTGAATAATTATTGTGTTTAGCGGATGTTTGGTCACTCGAATTTGTCTGACTGATGAAATACAACTTTGTAATAGTTACTTGAATAAGATATTTAAAAGTCATACATGAAAAAATAAGTAAAGTTCATAATTTTTTTATCGAGCTTTAAAGCGTCTGACAAAAGCTCTGGTCCATGAAAAGTGTCTGACACTTAAGAATTCTAGTTTAGAATAATATTCTACAAAATATATATAAAAATCAGCCATACAAATTTAAGTTAGATAACTCATATTTTTAGTTACCTTTCTCACCTGGTACCTGCCCAGGTGTCACAGGGCAAGCTCCACAAGTTGCCTACTTGGTATTTAAAGTATACTAGACGCTACTAAGTCGTGAAGGTTTCATCCATGTGGAAATAAGTTATGTCAGAACGCTCTGGGATCTTGGACTATTGTGGTTGTCTTCATTTTGAAAAGTCGGTGATTATTTATAAACCTCAATTACGACCTGACGCTTTGCCTACAAAGCTGCTGCCATCTCTATCAACTACTTCAAGTGCCAGTACTGAACCAGAATCCAAAGAAGTATCGACACAAACCAAATATTCAAATATTAATATACTATCAGCCATTACCGTCAAAGGCGCTGATATAAAATCGGAGTCGATACAGACATCTCATAATATTCAAACTGAACAAACTCAGACATCAACAGCACTTTCATCTAATACACCAAAGAAAAGAAGACTTAGTAAAGAATTGAAAGTGTCGGAACTAAAAAGAAGAACACTTGAGAATGATTTGGGTAAAATAAAGCAAGAAGTTCAATCAAAAGATTTTTTATTTTACCTATACACTGACCTTTATAATGTTTTAGATGTATTAATTTATATTTGTATTAATTAATACCAATTTATAAAAATTTTTTTTATTAACGATACAATTTTAAATCAATCAATTTTAATTAAATCAATAAAATAGACACAACTAGTTATTTATGTCGATTTAATTTTATCGAATAGGCAGCCCTGCGATTCCTGTGGGATCGCGCGGTGCGAAGCAATCGCAATTGTAGGCTTGGGTATTTAGGCACATTTTAGCATGCAGCGGTTGCTGACGCGAAAGAGTATGCTATTATAGCAGTAGGTATTGGTAATTTTCTACCTAGTGAAGTATCTGTTTTTTATTTAGTAATCTGTGGTATAACGCCCTGCGATGGGGCTGTCTCGTTCTGCAGCGCATCGGGCATGTTTGCGGAGGCGCATACCGACGATTTCTATGCCATAATAAGAAAGCGATGCGCGTCCTTGTTCTGCAAAGTAGGAGTTAGCTCCAACCGCGTCCTGGCCATGATATTTTCGAGATTAGAAGACCTTTTCTCAAATATTGTAAAGAGGTATGTTGTTCTTTTCTTTTGTTACTATGTCCTTACTAACACATTTTTAAGAAATCACTGTTACTAACATTAATATGGATTAATATTATTAGAAATAAATGAATTTGATAATATATTTAATTACACCATTTTTATACTAGTAAAATGGGTAAAAATATGTCGAAAGAGGAGATCGTCGTTGCCCAGAGCGGAACAAACGCAAACCTACAAGATTCTACCTGGCATAATTATTTTAGTAGGTTCATACTCGGAATTTTAGTGATGGGCATAATTGTATACTGCCGTGTATGCCGACGCTGTACCCTTCAAGCGAAGAAATGGTTAAATAGGCATATGCAAATTATCCATGCGCAGACTATAGAGACCATGCAATCGGCGAGAGGAAGCATGCGTAAAAGCAGACCAGAGACCAGCACCGCAAAAGCCACTACTAAAATTGATATCATTTAAATAATGCGCAAACGCGTTTTCAGGTTTTAAGGCATACTGGACATTTCGATAGCAAATCAAACGATTTTTACGTGTAATTTTAGTAAGTGTACTTATCTGTCTGTATATTTATGTTAACTGTCATGTTAATCTATATATTCTGGTTCAGGTTCTGACCTCGCAGGATGTTCGGCCCGAAAAAAAAGGGGGTAAAAAACATCAAGATAAAAGGGAGAGAAAAACGTGGAGGCCCGAGCGTCTCCTGAAGAAACACCCTTCTATCATCATCGGCATCTTACTGATTTCAACCCAGTCAACAACAACTGGATCACCCTGACGTGTTGTCTTTCCCCTGTCTGTCAAGGATTATCCCCATGGATTACAATGGGTTCTTTTCGGAGAGGATGTTCCCCAGCTGTTTGAGTCATCCGGTTTGTCCTTTCAAGGATACAGAAATCAGACAACTCATTTATGTCATCACCTGATTAGTGTGTCATCTGCGTCATCCCTCTGGATATCATCTCATAAAACATTATTAATTGCTTATTTATCTATACTAACATTATAAAGAGAAAAGATTTGATTGTTTGTTCGTTTGCATTGAATATGCTCCAAACTACTGAACCGATTTGAAAAATTCTTTCACTCTTTGGAAGTTACACTATCCTCGGGAAAAACTCTTTCTGCTGATGTTGCGAATCCCGGCTGCCCGTTGGGGCTTAAGCAATACACCACTTATGAGGATTTGGCCAACTTTTAAACCTGGACACGGCTTAAGAATAATACCACTACAGACCCTGCGTCTGTGGCACGTCCAAAATTTGGACGCTTCTAACAATTGGGTATAAAACAATGTGAATAGATGTGGAAGTAATTATTACAAATATATATATTCATATTTCAATCGGTTTACAGTGTGCCGGCTCATGTCAACGTCGAGGCAGTCCATCGGAGTCCGGCACGGCACTCGGACACGTATACAATAAATAATTACGAGTGATATGATTTTCCTTTGAGACTGACCCACACATAATTCCGCACAATGGTGACCCCGTGCCGTGTCGATAAATTAAATAGTTACAAACAGTAAAAAAATAATAATAATATAATACAAAAAAAATGTCATACGAATCGGACATTAATAAAAGTGAAGTGGAGCAGATTACGGTTACATCGAGAATAGCCGAGTTCTGGGAAGATCAACCCAGGACGTGGTTCATACATGCAGAGTCAGTTCTTTTTAATCAAAAATTATCGGACGACGCCAAGTACCATCTCGTCATTGCCAAACTGGGTAAAAACGTGGTCAGTCAAGTGACAGATATATTAATAAAGCCGCCGAAAGAAAAAAAATATGACACACTCAAGGCCAGACTTTTAGCAATATACGAGGAATCGGAAAGCCGCCAGTTGCAGAAGCTCATAGGGGAAATGGAACTGGGCGATCAGAAACTTTCGCAGCTGCTTCGTCGAATGAAAGATTTAGCCCGCGATAAAATCAGCGACGAAACCTTACTCCTTTTGTGGCAGAACCACCTACCAACCTCCGTCCGTGCAGTATTAGTAGTGACGGATAGCAAGGATATCAATACCCTGGCTTCCGTAGCCGACAAGGTAATGGAGACAACCAGGCCAATCTCCATAGGCGAGGTCAATACGGCAGATACAGCTACCTTAATATCGCAAATAGCCAGAATTAATATTCGCCTCGATGAGATCCAGTCGCAGAGGAATGGCCAACGCAGAGAACGGTACAGATACGGATTCCGTGGGCGCTATGCAAACAGAGCGCGATCGAGTTCCCGTGGTCGCCGTAATACGACACCCCATCGCTCAGCAGCTCGTGACGATTGGATGTGCTTCTATCACTACAGATTCAAGGAGCAGGCGCATAAATGCGTGCCGCCGTGTGCGTGGGAGAAGAAGCAGAACCAGTCGGGAAACTAAATGCCATGCAGTCTGCGGCGGGGGACAGCTGCATCGGAGCACGTAACTACCGCCTTAGTATAAGGGATAGAAATAGTAATTTAAATTTTTTAATAGACACTGGTGCCAATATTTCTGTTTTACCACGTACGGTTACGAAAAAAAAGGCTTTTTCTGATAATAGTTCAAAGTATACATTGTATGCAGCAAATGGCACCGTCATTAAAACTTATGGTACTAAAAATTTGGAATTAGATTTAGGTTTAAGAAGATCTTTTCACTGGACATTTGTTATTGCAGATGTAAGTCAGCCTATTTTAGGAGCTGATTTTTTGAAAAATTACCATTTATTAGTCGATTTAAGTTCTCGTAAACTAACCGATCAAATAACTAATCTTAACGTTTCATCCTTATTTGTAAATAAACATCATATAAATAGTGTTAAAACTATAGATATAAGCCACCCGTTTTATGATTTGCTATCGAAATATCCGGATATCACCAAGCCGGTTTCTTTTAAAGAGCCACCGAAACATTCGGTTTACCATCATATCGAGACTTTCGGACCTCCCGTACATGCTCGGGCGAGACCATTGCCACCACATCGCTATGCCAAGGTTAAAGAAGAGATAAGACTTATGCAACAGTTGGGGATTTGCAGACCGTCGAAAAGCGCGTGGGCAAGTCCATTACATGTTGTTGCAAAAAAAGATGGCAATATACGTCCTTGTGGCGATTATAGGGCGCTTAACGCAATTACTAAGCCGGATAGATACCCGATACCTAGATTGTACGATTTTACTTACATTTTAGCTAATAAAAAAGTTTTTTCCCGAATAGACATCAATAGAGCGTATCATTTTATAATGGTCGCTCCAGAGGATGTAGAGAAAACCGCTATAATTACACCTTTCGGTCTTTTCGAATTTCCACGCATGAGTTTTGGATTACGCAATGCTGCTCAGTCTTTTCAACGGTTTATGAACCACACTGTTTTAGAAGGTTTAGATTATTTATACACCTTTATTGATGACGTAGTTATTGCAAGTGACAATTTAGTACAGCATAGACAACACTTGGAAGAGGTTTTTGAAAGATTTAACAAATTTGGCATTACAATTAATTTAAATAAATGCTCGTTTGGTCAGTCCAAAATTGATTTTCTCGGGTATGAAGTTTCCACCGAGGGTATTAAGCCTCTTAAAGAGAAAGTAAACGCTATCATTGCATTTCCCAAACCGGAAACGGTCGATCAATTACGAAGATTTCTGGGAATGGTCAACTTTTATCGGTTACACCTACCACATGCTGTAGAATACCAGGCCGAATTAAACGAGTTCTTAAAAAACTCTAAAAAGAAGGATAAATCTAAGATAAATTGGACCGAAAAATCAAACTAGGCATTTATACAATGTAAATTAAGTCTTCAAAGTGCACCTGGGTTATCGTACCCGAAACCCGACACCCCACTTGCACTTATGACAGATGCATCAAATAAATGTGTGGGTGCTGTTTTACAACAGCACGACGGCGGTGTATGGAAGCCGTTAGGATATTTTTCTAAGAAGATGACACCCGCACAAGAGAAATATAGTACCTACGATAGGGAATTATTGGCTATTTATCTTGCTATTAAATACTTTCGGAATATGATAGAGGGACAGAACCTAATTATTCATACTGATCACAAACCGTTAACTTTCGCTTTTTCGAAAATAGGTAGTGACAGCGAATTACCACGTAGAGTTAGACAATTACTTTTTATAAGCGAGTTTTCTACGGAAATCAGGCATATCCAAGGCAATAACAATGTTGTGGCAGACGCGTTATCGCGTATAGAGTCTATATCCATACCAAATGCGTTGAATTACTCTGACATAGCTCGAGCACAACGAAGCGACGAGCAACTAACCACCTTACGTAATCAAGTAGGTAAATGGAATTTATTAGAAATAATATTACCAGAATATGACGCACCAATCGTTTGCGAAAATAGTACTAATAGGGCTAGGCCATACTTACCCGAACAGTTTAGAAAAATAGCTTTTGAATCTGTTCACAATGCAAGCCACCCAGGTATCCGCGCTACAGGTAAATTAATGAAACAAAGATTTTTCTGGAATGATATGAATAGGGATATAAGCAGATGGGCCAGATCTTGTAATGAGTGTCAACGTGCAAAAATTCATAGACATGTTAAGTCAGAATATGGCCAATTTCCTTTAGCAGATCGTTTTACACACATTCACGTTGATATTGTTGGGCCATTGCCGATTTCTACGCAAGACTATAGATATCTTGTTACGATAGTAGATCGAGCTACAGGCTGGCCTGAAGCTTATCCCGTTAAGGATATTAGCGCAGAAACTGTATCAAAGGTTATTTTTAATGAATGGATACCCCGTTTTGGCTGCTCGGTTCAACTTATTACGGACCAGGGCAGACAATTTGAAAGTAGCATTTTTCAGGAACTCATGAAGTGTTTAGGGATAGATAAAAAACGTACTACTGCTTAGCATCCGCAAAGTAATGGTATGGTAGAGAGATGGCATAGATCTTTGAAAGCCGCTCTTATGGCTAGATTAGACACGAAGACTTGGGTCGAAGAATTACCTATCGTATTGTTAGGACTTCGAGTAGCACCGCGCACCGATACTAGTGTAAGTGCCGCCGAAATAACGTATGGACAGACCTTAAGGCTACCTGGCGATTTTTATGAAAATAGCAAACACATATCTAATTATTGTCAATATGTTAGAAATCTTCGGACTTTGATCAGTAAGTTGAAACCTAAGCCAATAGCACATAAGGATAGTCGCACATTATTTGTTTATCGCGAGTTAAGTAACTGTAGTCATGTTTATATACGCAATGATTCCGTTAAAAAGCCATTGCAACCACCCTACGACGGCCCCTATAAAGTGTTAGAAAGAAATAATAAAGTATATACAGTACAACTTCCGAATCGCGTAATTAAAATATCTGTAGATAGGTTAAAACCAGCATTTTCTTCCGAAATCTGGACTGATAACAATAAAAGTAGTGTAGATAACGATAATATAGCAATTAAAGATAATAAAAATAAACTTTCCCAGCAAGTCACCAAAGCAGCGGAAAGCGATAATAAACCGCTCGCTTATGTTCCGCGTTCCGGCCGTATTAGTAAAAAGCCCGTACGTTTCAATGAGTAGGCGAAACACACGACATACTTCATATTTAATTTTGTTATTAAAGCATATTACTATAATTTTGTTATTAAATGTAGCAATATTTTTTGTATTTAGGTTAATAAATCGTTCGCTTCAATATATAAAATCATGTACAGTAGTAATAACTAAATCATTTACAAGTCATTTTTCATTTTAACAATAACATTTTTATACTCGTACTAGTAAAATGGGTAAAACTATATCAAAAGAGGAGATCGTCGTTGCCCAGAGTGGAGCAAACGCAAGTCTTCAAGATTCCACCTGGCATAATTATTTTAGTTGGTGGATAGTCGGAATTTTAGTGATAGGCATAATAGTGTACTTCACATGCCGACGCTGTACCTTTCAAGCAAAAAAATTGTTAAATAAGCATGTGCAAAACATCCATGCACAGGCTATAGAGACCATGCAAGCGGCAAGAGGAAGCATGCGTAGAAGCAGGCCAGAGACCAGCGCCGCGAAAGCCACTACTAAAATTGACATCATATAAATAGTATGTTCGCAAACGCATTTTTACCTTTTAAGTTTCGTGGACATTTCGGCAGCAAATCAAACCATTTTTAGATTTAATTTTAATAGATGTCTGTGTTTTTGTTTTATTGGTATGTTTACTGTTATGTTAATTTTTATAATTTTTTTTCGTTTTTTGTACAATTTTCTTTTAATGTTATATAACAGTACAAATGTTTTTTTTATAAGGGGGGAGTGGTGTGCCGGCTCATGTCAACGTCGAGGCAGTCCATCGGAGTCCGGCACGGCACTCGGACACGTATACAATAAATAATTACGAGTGATATGATTTTCCTTTGAGACTGACCCACACATAACTCCGCACAACAGTACAGGTAGCAAGTTTGAAAGAATATTGTGAAGAGGCTGGGGTTTAATAAAAAAAACTGCTTGATTATTCTTAAGTCAGATGGCTTGCTTTAACTCCAGCATTAGAACGTGTTTTGCAGTTATATAATCCACTACGTTCATATTTTTTAAACCTTGACTAATGTCCTACAATTGTGAAGAATTTCTTTCAAAGCGATATGTCAGAACCATTTTATTCACAATCAGGCGTTCTTTCATAAAATTACTCTACAAAATTGAAGGAGATAAAATTTCAGCAGCAGAAGTTTGTACTATATTAAACGATTTCATACTGCAATGTAAATCAAAATTTAATGATGGATTTTAACCATTAATTCTAAGGAATAAACTGACCGTTTTGGAAGATTCCAATCCCGGATTAAAGAATGAATTTTTAAAAGAAGTTAATTTTTTTTATAAAATTTGCTATGAATATATCGAAGAATGGATAGTGAACTTTAGAACATTCAATTGTTTCAAATGGACCCTTCTAAATAGTAAAATTGAATGGAAAGAAGTTTCTTCAGCAATCGAATTTGTAATGAAGGAAGTAAAAGATATTCAATTTTCTCTTTGAAGAAATTCGAAAAGTAAATTTATATTTAAATGAAGAAAAATTTAAGAAAAGGAACGATGAGAAAATACAACTTGACAAAAGATGGGTAGAAATCTTTCGGCATTTTGAGTAGAACTTATCCCACATCCCAAATTTAAAAGTTTTAATAGAAATTTCCTTATGTCGTCCAGGCACTAATGCTGCTGTTGAAAGGGCATTTTCACTAGGGAACGATTATTAGAGCATTGAGAAGTCGCAACTTTCTGTAAAAACATTATCTGCCGTCTTAGCAGTCAAATTTAATATGCAAAATGAAAGTTGTTCGGATGTGGCTAGATTATTATTAGACGAACATTCTCATTTAGCAAAAAAAATCCACTCCGAAAAAAAATATGCTTTTAAAAGAACATAAAGTTTTTATCGTTTTTTCTTCTTTTTTTTTCACCTATGAAATACTTGAAAAGTGTACTCTTTTTGAACAAAAAATAGTTGGTCATCTTATCTATACCGATGAAAAAATGTTCACGATTGAAGAACACTACAATAAGTAAAGGATAATGTGTACGCTCACAGTTCTGAAGAAGCTGCTCAAGTGGTCGGAAAAGTACAACGTGGTCATCATCCTGCATCAGTGATGGTTTGGTCGGGCGTGTCTTATCAAGGAGTCAAAAAACTACATTTTGAAAAAGGAGTGAAAACTTCAGCCAAAGTGAATCAAGATTTAGTCTTGGATCATGTTGTGAAACCTCTCAGCAATATACTTTTTAAAAACATACCGTAGACTTTCCAGCAGGTCTCTGCACCTGGTCACTGTTGAATGTAGATTCTTTGTTACGTTTAATCTATGACAAATTCGAATCTATGTCTCTCTGCATTAAAGATGGCGAACACAAACTGATGTCTGATTTACATAATTCACCCTAACAAACGCTTCCACTGCGCTTTCGGCCCATAAATGGATATAAAAAGAAGTACAAAGTGTTAAATAATAATAATAAAACAAAAAAAAAACACGAACAAACTGTGGAAACAAAAAAAAATGGCACGTGAACGCGAAGTATTACCGCGACTCGGAGGCGTAGATGGCGATAATTTCGGTAATTGGAAATTTCGATTAAAATTAATTATGGAAGAAAGGGGTGTGTGGAGCATTATAGATAGCGACATACAAACAGAAGAATCTAAGAAACTCGATACTAAGGCTAGAAGCCTTATCAGGACCAGTGACTACACCAACATCTCAAGGTGAAATATATTACCAAACCATAATTGATGATTACTCCCATTTCACTGAAGTATATCATATACATATTAAAACAAAAAAGTGAAGCTACAGACATATTAATAGATTACATACGCAGAATTGAAAGACAGACTGGAATCAAAGTGAAGAAAATTAGATGTGACAACGGTGGAAAATTCAAAAACCATAAAATGTTGGGATATAGTAAGCGAAATGGAATAATACTTCAATTTACACAGCCATACTCACCGCAGTCCAACGGAATTGCAGAAAGAATGAATAGGACAATATACAATAAAGCAAGGACTATACTAAATGAGACAAGACTACCAAAACATCTATGGGGTGACGCTGTACGCTGTGCTGTATATCAAATAAACAGATGTCCATCATCAGCAATAAAGAATAAAGTACCTGCAGCAATAATGTTTAGAAAATTGGACTTATCAAAACTGCGAGTATTCGGTTCAAAAGTATGGGTGACCAAATGTACCAAAGCAAGAGAAATTTGAAAATAGAGCAAAAGAAATGAGAATGGTTGGCTATACACCAATTAGATGGAGACTATGGGATCCTAAAGAAAATATAATAGTATGCTCAAGAGATGTAAGATTTGATGAAAATGACTTAAAGTATGAAGAGAATAAACTAAAGCAAACTGAAATAGAAGAAACTGTTATCTACAAGGATAAAGAAGAAGAAACTCACCTAGAAGATGAAGAGAAAATATTAAGAGAAGATGAAAATAAAGAAAGAAAGAGTGAGAGATGTGAAGAGAAAGAGCAAGAGATCGAAATTGAAAGAAATACTTATCAGACAAGATCTGGAAGACAAATACAAAAACCAAAAGCATTAGAAGAGTATGATTTAAGCATTGCTTACTGTTTGTGTACAGGAGAACCTACTAAATATCAAGAAGCAGTACAAGACAAAGAATGGCGACAAGCTATAAATAAAGAACTTGATTCACTTAACAAATTGAAAACATGGGAAGAAACAGAACTACCAAAAGGACAAAAAGCTATAGATACCAAGTGGATATTTAGAATGAAACAAGATGGAACAAAGAAAGCAAGATTAGTGGCTAAAGGATTTCAACAAAGACAAGAGGGATACTATGCACCAGTAGCAAGAATGTCAACAATACGAATTATGCTAAGTCATGCAATACAATGCATCGGGGAAGGCCTATGTCCAGCAGTGGGCAGATAAAGGCTGATGATGATGATGATGATGCAATACAAGAGGGACTTCCTATAAAACAAATGGATGTTCCTACGGCATTTCTGAATGGAGAACTAAAAGATAATGTTTACATAAAATGCCCTGAAGATGTAAAAGCGAAAAGTAAAATATTAAAACTAAAAAAGTCACTATTTGGACTCAAAGAAGCACCAAGATGCTGGAATGACAAATTTAATCAATTTATGACAAACAACGGATTTACTCAATCAAAACATGATTTTTGTTTATACAATAACAAAGACACATGGATACTCATATTTGTTGATGATATTTTACTACTAGGAAATCAGAGTATACTAGAAAAATTGAAAACAGAATTCAAACATTTTTTTTTTTTTTGTTGCCCTTATAGGCAGACGAGCATGCGGCCCACCTGATGGTGAGTGGTTACCGTCGCTCATGGACTTCAGCAATGCCAGGGGCAGAGCCAAGCCGCTGCCTACCGCTTAATACTCTCCATAAGCCTCGTTTGAAGAAGGACATGTCATAGCGCTCGGGAAACACCGTGGAGGGGAGCTCATTCCATAGCCGGATGGTGCGTGGCAAAAAAGATCTCTGGAAGCGCACTGTGGATGACCGCAGTGGCTCCAGGTAGTATGGATGAACTCTACTCCGGTGGCGGGCGGTGCGGTGGTAAAAACGAGATGCCGGTATCATCTCGAATAATTCCTCATAGCACTCCCCATGGAACATACGGTACAAAATACAGAGGGAACCGAAGTCCCTCCGCAGACCCAGAGGTTCCAAACGATCCGAGAGAATGGGATTATCGACAATCCGAACGGCCCTCTTCTGTAGGGAGTCAAATGGAAGAAGCTTTAGGTGAAGTGAAAAACTACTTAGGATTGGAAATATCAAGGAGTAACGATAAAATGGAAATAAGACAAACAGAAATGATATAAAGAATTATAGAAAAGTTTAACATGCAAGAAAGTAAAGGAATAAATACTCCAATGACATTTCCATTACAGTGCAGAAAAAGATGAAAATATTGTAATATGTCCCATACAAAGAACTTATTGGTTCATTACTTTTTATAGCAATGAACACTAGACCAGATATCTGTTATCCAGTATCATATCTGAGTAGATTTATGGACAACCCAACAACATCTTTGTGGAAAGCTGCAAAGATAGTACTTCGATATTTAAAATGCACACAAAATAAAGCCTTAATATACAGAAAAACAGAAGGAGAAAGAAAATTACTTGCATATGCAGACGCAGACTGGGCAGCTGACAAAGTAGACAGAAAAAACACCAGTGGCTGTGCTATATACTACTGTAATAATCTGATTCAATGGTTTTCAAAGAAACAGACTGCAGTAACACTATCTACAGCAGAAGCTGAGTATGTTGCAGCCGCTCAAGCTACTACAGAATTAATTTATTTAAAAGGGATTATTCATGATTTGACATTAACATCGGATACTACACAACTACTATTGGATAATCAAAGTGTTATAAAGTTAATTAAAAGTTTTGACAATGGAAAGAGATCAAATCACATTGATATTAAAGTTCATTTTATTAAAAATATAGTAAATAAAAAATTACTAACAGTTGATTATATTCCTACTGACAAAAATGTTTCAGACTTATTCACAGAGGCATTACCAAAAATAAAACATGATTATTTTGTAAGCAAGTTAAATTTATTGTAAAAGAAACAATCATTTAGTTAGCATATTATTAAGATAAGATTTGTAACCAAATAGAATTGTAATATTTGTTTTTTTTTTAAATTAGCTGAGTTATGTGTTCAATTGTATATTAAACTAAACTGTTATTAAATGTGAGATTTTACAATTTTAGACTTTATGAAACTCTAAATTGAAGGGGAATGTTGAATGTAGATTCTTTGTTACGTTTAATCTATGACAACTTCGAATCTATTTCTCTCTGCAGTAAAGACGGCGAACACAAACTGATGTTTGATTTACATAATTCACCCTAACAGTCACAAGGCACGAACTACCCAAGCCTGGCTTGAAACCAACGTTCCGGACTTTATAAGAGATGCAGACTGGCTCTCATCTAGCCCAGACCTTAACCCTTTAGACTTCAAATTATGGTCAGGTTTAGAGAATATGCCTGCTCTAAACGACACGGCGACATTGAGTCTCCTAAAAAAATATTTGGACCAAGCAGTGGTGAAATTTCCATGGAAACAATGCGTAAATCCATAGGTTCGTGGTCAAACAGATTAAAGGCCTATATAAATCCAAAGGTGGCCATTTTGAATAGAACATTATTTTTATTTTTTTGTTGAGACTTTAATAAATATGTGGGTATAAATTTCAATAATATTACATTATTTCATTTAAGAAAAATGCATTTACATTTGTAGCAGAACTTTACTGGATCTTAGATAGCTGATATCAACCAAAGATAACATAAACAAAGAAATTGAAAGAAGAATTGCAAACAGTTGGAAGGAGGTATTGGGGTCTATGGGAAGTAATGAAAGACAAAAACCTTAATTTAGCAACAAGGGGAAAATTATTTAATATTTGCATTCTACCAATCTTAATGTAAGGAAGCCAAACGTGGACCACAACAAAAAATATAACCAATAAAATTATTATTTGCCAACGAGCACTCGAGAGAAACATGATAGGTGTAGAAAAAGGTTAGAGGCATTTGCCAACTGGCAAACGGAGTTACCGAAAGTAAAGAAGCACCAAATAAGTGAACAATTTTAATTTTGTAAAATACATACGTATCAGTGCAGCAGTATAAGAAACATAATTGTACATCTATTGTGCGAATAAAAGGCTTTATTATTATTATTATGTACAGAGTTATTCTCGTATTTTTATGAATTTCGGTAAAGACTGAAAAGCACGGGCCTAAGCCAAGTGGAGTTCATTTTCAGTTTTAATATCGTCTGATGTTTCGTTCTGCAAAAACTTCTAAACATTCCGGCACGTATTTAAAGATGTGGCTTTTTGCATGGTAAAAAATATTTTTTTGGGTAAAGCTTGATGGAGCGGTGAAGGTACTTTGGTATGACCTCAATGCTGGAAAGCACTAGCGGCACAATATAAACTTTATTCATTTCCCAAACTTTAGTAATTTCTTCCTTTAATTCTGTATAATTATGTATTTTTTTAGTTGTTTTTTTCTGCATATTATGGGTGTTAGGAACTGCTATGTCTGCTAAGAAATAGTTCGAGATGATACCTTCATCTCGTTTTTACCATCGCACCGCCCGCCACCGGAGTAGAGTTCATCCATACTACCTGGAGCCACTGCGATCATCCACAGTGCGCTTCCAGAGGTCTTTTTGCTACGTACCATCCGGCTATGAAATGAGCTCCCCTCCACGGTGTTTCCCGAGCGTTATGACATGTTCCTTCTTCAATGTGCCGTGCCCTTCTTCAAACGAGGCTTGTGGAGAGTATTAAGCGGTAGGCAGCGGCTTGGCTCTGCCCCTGGCATTGCTGAAGTCCATGGGCGACGGTAACCACTCATCATCAGGTGAGCCGTATGCTCGTCTGACTACAAGGGCAATAAAAAAAAAATTGTAAGTACATAAGCTCACAGCCCATCTAGTGTTAACGTTAATGCACTGCAGTCAGAATGTTAATCAATCATTATGTTGTCTAGACTCTAGAGGACAACAAACAAGAATAGACACATCGTGGGTTGTAGATCTAGAAAGAGTACAAATGGAAACTAACTACTGGCTCATGCAGCTTTCATTTCAGCAGAGGCTGCTTGTACGCCAGGTGCGCATCTTCAAGCTGAGACATAGAGTATGGTTAGACTGCCGGCAAAAAGTTTAGGACCGCACTTAAACAACAAAATTATCAATCTATTGTAATATAATCCCATAAGAAAAATAAAACAAACGCACATCAGCATATTCTATTGTTAATATCGAACATTTAAAGAAATCCTTATTTTGTTTACTTTCATGTTATTGGACAATAGGCATCTATTATTGTCAAACACCGACCAACGCTGCGCTAGAGCCAGGTGGTAGAGTCATAATATTATAATAATATTTCTGTGATGTACTCATTACTAATAGTTTTGCTTTTGTTTCACTTTGATGAATAAGTAGGAAATAATCTGTTCTGTAGGTTCTGAAAATACGTGATTCTGACTTCTTATTACCTGAGCTTAATTGGGTTTGTTCACAAACAATCTCAATTGATCTAAGCTTGTGGTTTCTACAGTGAAGACATCTTAAAATGGGAAAAACACACGAAATCAACCGTGAAGTGCGTTCTGCCAGCGTTGTTTTACACAATGAAGTCAAACGTTTAAGATCGTCCACGCTCGGGAAGGCTACCACGTCTGATGAAGATAATTTCTTTATTGATACCAACAAGAGAAATATACACTTAACAGCACTAGAAATCCGCTCTGAAGTAAACAAAACTCGTGTTAAACTTTTATCATTGACTACAGTAAAACGGCGACTGAGAGATGCGAAGCTGTATGATCGCGTCGCCCTTTGAAAACCTCTGCTAAGGCCACAAAACAAGATAAAACGGATGCAGCGGACTCTTGCCCATCGAGATTGAACTAAAGATTTTTAAAAAGTTCTTTGACCCGATGAATCCAAGTTTGAACTATTCGGTTCAAAACGAAGAATTTACGTTCGACACAGTGCTCAAAATGATGCCAGACTGTGTAGTCCATACGATCAAGCATGATGGTGGCTCAATTATAGTCTAGGGTTGCTTCTCTAGTCAAGGAACTGACGATTGGAACGTAATTGAAGGAATTTTGAAAAAAGTACAGACAAAAAAGTTTTAGAACAAAATGCCGTTCCTTCTGGGTTGCGATTAATTGGAGATGGATTCATTTTCCAACAACATCATCCAAAGCATAGCTCAAAATTATGCAGAGAAAAGAAAAAGAAGAGAAGAGAAATAGGCACAAGGGGTGTTAAAAAACATGGTTTGGCATCTTCAGAGCCCGGATCTCAAACCCATTGAACTTTTGTAGGAAGAGCTTGATAGGAATGTCCGTAATCGTGGTTTTATACGAAAATTGGAGCAATACATCACAAGACACCATCAAAAAATTTATTGCCTGAATGCTGAGATTTGTGAAAAAAGTCATAGAATGTATGGAGGCTTTTTTGATGAAAAGTCACTTTAGCTATTAGCTATTTAGCCTTATGATCTCTATTGCCCAAGTGTACGTGATGATTTAGAGAAAAGATGCTGCAGTAGATGCGGTATTTACTTTGCATCTAGCACAAGAGCTGCAGAGCACAGGCGATCAGCCCACATTGCACCAGCTAAGCAAGCGCGTATGTTCCGCAATGTGCGACCCTCACGGATTGTCACAGGACGAGCTAATGAGTTACTTTGTGCAAGTGCCAATGGCTTAGAGTGGCTAGATCAGAACGAAGTTGAAGGATCAGATGATTTTACTGAAAATCATATGGACATGTTGGTTCCAATAGTCTCTCTTGAGACTGTGCATGATTCTCCATGGACTGAATTAGAGTAGATATTCTTTTTTTAATCACAGTAGTTATGATTTAAGTATTCTATTGTTAAATTTTTATTACACTCATAAATAAACTCTCAGCAACAGTGATTACTAGTCATAACTAGTCATAAATAAAAGCACGAAGCAAATTTGTTTTCTTTTTACAATAACAATCCAACGCGTTTACGTAAGAAACTCACATTTTGAAAAATCTCCCGTGAGATTGGGGGATGGGGAGGGGGTTGAATAAAATCTCACGACATCTCACCAGGGAGGAGGCAGGGGCAGAAAATTTAAAAAAACACCTCACGTAATTTATGGACGCCCCCTAACTATTAGCATGGACTGTTAATATTTTTTAGGCTTGACAATTGATAAATACTGTAACTGGATGCCAAATATAAATTGTCTCTGTAATAAGCTTGATAAGTATTGTATACGTTTTGAATAGATTAAGACTTACTGTTTCTCAAGCAGCAGCAGAGACAGCATACCATTGAGATATGGCATTATTTTATGGGGTAGGCTCTACAGAATTTATTGGAGCATTAATGGCACCAAAAAGTGTACGCGCAATCTACTACATGGGTTTGTTGGATAGTTGTATATTTAAATTTACCTCCAGTGATATTTTAAATTTTATTTTATATTTTATAAATGTTTGTGATGTGGCTGTAATTTTTTAAATAAATAAATATTTTTCCTCTTCCATGTTTACATATGTTTGAGATATGTGTTTTGAACAAAATATTTTAAATTTTATTTCAAGTCCGTATAAACACACCCTACAAGTACTAAGTCAGAGATTGACAGTTAATCAGAAAAATGTTTATTGTATGGCCATTAAAATTTATAACCATTTGCCTGATATTTTCAAGGAAAAAAGAATCGACAATTCGAAAATGATGTAAATAATATTTTTTGAAGGAAATGTTTTATGATATTAGTGAATTTTGAAATAATAATAATCTGTAATTGAGTAGATCTATATTTTATGATTTTAATGGATTATGAATGTAATTAAACTCTTTATGACTAAAATTTATTAATGTTATATTATAAATTGACATGTTAGTAATCTTCAATTAATTTTATATTTATTTTATATTTGCACACTTCTTATTCAAGTAAGGACATGCTGGAATGTTAAAATATTATGTACCATGTCTCTGGCAAATAAATCCTTTTCAATTTGAATTGAATTGAATACAGTTTTGTAGTCATGTTACTGAGATAGAGCTCATAATACTTTACTTGCCTAAAAACTAAACATTTTCACAAGTATGGTGCAGATCCTGCATAGGCATATCCAGTTCAGATTTACACCAGACAAATGTATCATTAAATATTGCATCAACACAAATTTTGACATCACTATCACAGATCTGAAAATTTAATCCTTCAGAAAAGTACTATGAAGTGTTTGTTACTCTGAATGAGAGACTTGAGCAAAACGCTCACAATTTGCACATTCCTGGAATGATAACACTTGCAGATAAACCTCTCTTCATATTCTGGTGCAACATGAGTGCTATCTATACACCCCGAAACCCCAGGAAAGCCAAATTTATTGTAAAACCTATAATGATTTTTTATATTATTTAAGTACTATTTATATTATTTTTTCAATCAGAATGCCAATGCATACAAAATTATTATTATCAAATATCCCTGAACTATAAAAATAAGACAAATTTTGATATTTCTTTTTTTATGAAGGAATGGTTAATGGTGGCCTGAAGGTCTTTCCAGTTTCACCAGGACTTGACATTTCTCAGAACTCTGTTACATTATGAAACTTCAAAAACATAACTGATCTATATTATGACTGACTCCTGCAAATTGTGAAATCAGTGGAACTCTTGTGGTCTATAAGATAATTATTTAACTTACCCATTTATAGCTTGTGAACCATTGTACTGTTTGAGGGAATTTTTTTTTTTTTTTTAGGAGATTGTTTAGTCCCAAGTGGCTATGGCACTAACTGCATTGGTTTTACTAGTTTGATGCAAACTATGCAAAAAGTTCATTCCCACAGGTTTCTAGTATGAAATTTTACAATGCTGTTAACATCTGCATAAACAAGTTTCTAAAATTTAGTTAAGAATAAGTCTGAAATGAAAAGAACAATTTAGGCTAACTACTTTTGAAAACAAGATTTTGTGATTATTTTATTTTCTTGATTATTTAAATGTTAAATTGAGTACTGCTATTTATTTATTTATTTAGTTGCACCAACAAAGTAATCATCAATACAAAACATTGACAAATTGATAATAAGTACATGGCAGATGCACTGAAGTATGAAAACTATCTATGATTGTAAAGGTCTATGGGCAGATGTCACCTCAATTATAGGTGCAATCAACAGTGCTAGTTGACAACATTATGAAATTAGAACAGTAAAAATACAATGAGTAATTTTAAGAAATATGAAAAGCAGATTAACACTTTTTCACTAAGCAACCCAAGATTTAATATTTGCACATAGTAGAAACTAAAACTTGATTTTATCTTGCATTCTACTGTATTCTATTCTTATTCGTCTTGGTGATCTAGGTATTAACGGCTTTAATTCAGAGCACAATTGTAAAAACAGATATTTCGAAATTCTGTGTTCGGAACAGACTTTCCGATAGATTAAGGGGGCTAGCTTAATCACTAAGACAGTGTCGCAAACGCACTGATTTAAGTATATCTCACCTAATTTCCTTAGCCTCCAAAGCCCCAATTATTAATAAATTAGAGCTCTGTGTATAGTAATATAGGTAGATGAAATACTAATTTGTAACATAAGCTCTATAACCTCAACATTATTATTGCACCTAATGGCGCGCTGGGCGCAGCATGGTGTTTAATGTTAACATTATGAAAAACACATATCACAATTAGAGATCTAAACCAATTACACTTACCTACCTAAATAAGGCAAAAATAATTTCACAAATTTTACACTTGCTGATAGTTTGCAACTATTTAGCACCAGCACCAGATACCAAAGGCGTCGCAAATTTGACAAACGAAATTGCAATTTGTAATTTGATATTCAACTTGCTGATGTTGCAATTTGCAAAATATTTCCTGTTATGCAGCAGATTTTTGCAATTTGCAAAATATTTACTGTTGTGTTGCAGGCAAAAGTATCCAAGGGATCTCAAATACATAAATATATGATGTGTATAATCTATGCAAGGGATTATATGACCTGCTGGTAACTAAGACCTTTAGGTCAAGTCTTATTTTAATTTTAATGAAAACATTTGGTTGGGTTCTTACTAATGCCTTGTGAAGACGACCTCCAACACGTAGTACCCCATCAGTATCCAAAAAAGCATTCAATGACATGATTCTAAATTTGCGGTTAAGACAGCCCGAGGCTTTCAGTGAATGGATATCCTGTTTGAAGGATTTCTTTTGAGAAAGTTTAGCCAAGGTAAAAAGCGAATTTATTTTAATTACATTAATGTAATAATTAATGTAATTAAAAGTAATAAGATGATTGGATTTGCATGCACTTGCATTTACAGTTTTGTATAAAGCGCATTAAACAAGCCATGGTTCTGTGCATCTTGTGAAATTTTGAACATGTATGAAAGAGATCAAACTCAGCATTTCCATCACACTGCAAACTCCAACTAACTCTCGTTTCAAGACGTGTGGTAGGCACCGTGTGATGATTGGCCATTCGCCCTCTGGCTGCATTACAAAGGGAGCACCGTTCTACCATAGGTTGTTCTCTTTCAGTTGTTGCGGCTTTACACTTCTAGAGGCAAGGTCTGCGGATTGCTATGATTAGATTACATATCTCCACTCATATTCAGAGGTAAGTTCACAAATCTCTTTTACGAGTATTCGGTTGCAAACGAACGTTTTCAACGTCTTTAGTTCAGAATGAATCCAATCCAAGACAATTGTTGAATCCGTCCATAGGAAACACTGCGATATTTTAATGCCTTTACAGCTTAACGATTGTACCACCTTAGACAGCAATCGAGCACCCAACAAAGCATTAGCTCTAGCCGAGGAACAGTTAGTTCCGGCTTCAGTGGTGCCACTTTAGCCTTGGCACAAAAAAGTTGAACTGTAACCTTACCTACATTGTCTGTATACTTACTTAACTTAACTTCGATGGTAGTGCTAAAACGAAACATTTGGGACTAATCTGTCACACCCTGCTGTACTATGTCAAGAATGCACTAAAGTTTCACAAATCGCTCTGCAGAGGCAGCACTAGTGATGATCTGCGATGTGCTTAATCGTTGTAAATTCGTAATACGAAATTGACAGTTGACAGCAATATGTGCACAATATTTGTCTTCTGCTAATTGTCTGCGAAATACGTGATAGCACTGCAGGACGAAACAGCGGTATGGCTGCACGGATAAGGCAGTAATCAGACGATCCAAGCGGAGCGTCGGCCACTACACTGTATCCGGCTGGATCAGTGATCAGCAGGTCTAACAGAGAAGGCTCGTGCCTCTCAATATCTCGCAAGGCAAAATCGTAGGCAGCCCGACCTAGGAGATCAGTGGTTCTGGACCCTAACCACTCTTGGTGGTGAGCGTTAGTCTCCAAGAACCACAACCTCGGCAGATAGGTATTGTTCAAGCGCGCTGTTAGTTCCTCTTACACATGCTCAATGAGAGTTGAACCCTGCATGACTGCTGTGGGACCTGTACAGGCAGGCGTAGATTCGGGAACAAACCCCGTGGTCTACGCGCAGCTACAAGAGGGACAGGTCCCGTTGTCTGAAGCCCCGATAACGGCGACAACAGACATCAGCCCGGACGAATACACACACTTCGGCTTTACGCCGGAAGTTGTGCTCCAATTGAAGTCGTCGTGGCCTAAAGGATAAGACGTCCGGTGCATTCGTATGTAGCGATGCACCGGTGTTCGAATCCCGCAGGCGGGTACAATTTTTTCTAATGAAATACGTACTTAACAAATGTTCACGATTGACTTCCACGGTGAAGGAATAACATCGTGTAATAAAAATCAAACCAGCAAAATTATAATTTGCGTAATTACTGGTGGTAGGGCCTCTTGTGAGTCCGCACGTGTAGGTACCACCACTCTGCCTATTTCTGCCGTGAAGCAGTAATGCGTTTCGGTTTGAAGGGTGGGGAACCCATTGTAACTATACTGAGACCTTAGAACTTATATCTCAAGATGGGTTGCGCATTTACGTCATAGATTTCTAGGGGCTCCAGTAGCCGCTTAACACCAGGTGGGCTGTGAGCTCGTCCAACCATCTAAGAAAAAAATAAATAAAAAAAACAATACATAGCCAGGGTATTTAAGGTACGACGTAACATCTGGAGCAGGTTTAACACAACCCAGGGGTCACTTGTAGGATATCGCGGGTTAAACCTACGGAAGCGGGAAGCAAATGCTACACTATCTCTGCAAAGTCGTACATGTAGTATATATGTAGTACGTATGTAATATTCTACCATCAATAGTTTTCATAGCCCACGCGATCTAAATAATATTTTAGGAATTTTTTTTACACCTTAGGTTACATTATTGGAGTCTTAGTAAGGATCCCTAATTTTTTTGAAAGCCTCGGAAGGCCTCTCTACACCCGATGATGTAGCTTCCGAACAGCGAAAGAAATTTTCGAATCGGTTCACTAGTTTCAGAGCCTAATCGATTCAAAAAACAAAAAACAATCTTTTCTCTTTATATTATTAGTATAGATCAGAGTTCCCCAAACTTTTTTGTGTCGTAGACCCCTTGCCATGTTTTTCCGTGTTGGGTAAACCCCTTATTTACGTGATATTGATTTCCTGTAAATTTCTAACTGTAGTAAAGTTTAGTGTTAAAAACTTAAAGTAAAAACACATGTTAATTTATACATTTATTAATTAAATTTAAATTAAAACTACTCAAAATAAAATTTTGTATCTGTTAAGTAAAATATACGTAACATAAAATAAACATAAAATAAACTATAAATAAAACAACATAAGCAATAAGTCAATATTTTTAGTGAGAAGGATGAACCTGATGCTTTAATAATAAATTATCAACATTTGGCGTCAATTTTGTAAGGGTTAATCTTAAATCTCCTCGGCTAATGATGTATTGATATTATAAGATAGTATGATGTAAGTAAATAGGTACTATCAGTGTATGTGTTGAGATCCACTATCGTGGACCCCCTAGTTTTTTTTCGCTGATAGTAGACCCCTTGCAGGTTGTCATAGACCCCTAGGGGTCGATATAGACCACTTTGGGAATCACTGGTATAGATTAATAAATACTTAATAAAATAAAATCCTGGGGTAGTTTGTTCTTAAATCTTGCTTCCATATTATATGAACGTAACATAATTATAACATGGATATTATATTATAATATGGATGTAAAATCTGAAGTAAATTAAATAAATAAAAAAAATAACATAATTTTATATGAACGTAAATATTAATGTATTGAAAATTATATGGTGCTGCTGAGCGCGTCTATCTGTGGCCTAAGGCAACTTGTTCATTTGTGTGAGGGATACGCCAAATCACACGGTTTGGTGTACAACTGTAAAAAGTCGGAGATCATGGTCTTTGAGAACAGGGGTGGGACGCATGATAAAATACCTCCCGTAGTACTCAACGGAACGCCATTGACAAGAGTTTATAAATTTAAATATCTCGGCCATGTGTTGACCCCTGATCTCAAAGATGATGAAGATATTGAACGAGAGCGGAGAGCGTTGTCGGTTAGAGCAAACATGATAGCTCGCAGGTTTGCACGGTGTTCACTTAAAGTCAAGGTCACCCTCTTTAGGGCCTACTGTACTAACTTTTACACGTGCAGCTTGTGGGCTGGATATACTCAAAGATCGTACAACGCTCTCCGTGTTCAATACAATAACGCGTTTAGGGTGCTGGTGGTGCTGTCCCGCTTTTGTAGCGCATCAGGGATGTTTGCAGACGCGCACATAGATTGTTTTTACGCTACCATGCGTAAGAGGTGTGCATCTCTGGTAAACAGAGTGAGGGCCAGCTCCAACAGTATCCTGAGCATGATCGCAAGCAGGCTGGACTGTACCTAGTCAGGTCATAAATTCTGTCACATGTTTAATGTAAAATAATTGAAACAAGTTTATTCATTATGTAACCATTCATATACCAAAATGAACTTAACAAAACATAGATTCTTATGACACTAAAGTTTATTCAAAATGACCTCCGTGATTTTGAATACAGGCCTTCAATCTGCGCGGCCAGTCGTCTATCGCAGCACGAACGAGATCCATGTCAATATCAGCGGCTGCCTTAATCAAGGATGTCTTGAGTGACTCCAAATTGGGATGAGGCTTTGAGCACACCTTTTCCTCCAAGTGTTGCCATATCTTGTAATCTAACGGATTCAAATCTGGACTGGAGGAGGACCAGTCTTCGTGCCGGATGAAGTCGATTTCACGCGCCGCCAGCCAGTCTTGTGTGCTCTTCGCTCTATGAGCTGGCGCCGAATCTTGTTGGAATACCCAGTGCCTGTTATTGAACATGGTATGAGAAACAGGTTCCACAAGGTTCGTCAGGACTGTATTTTGATACACAACTGCATTCGTTTTTACACCTTTCTCACAAAAATGTACCTCTGTTAAGCCCCAATAAGAAACTCCAAACCATACCATGAGCGAGGATGGAAAATGACCTCGTTGGACACGCGGAATACGGTTGCTTCTTCACTACTGTGTGCGTACACCTTATCATTTTGTTTGTTGTAGCTCTCTTCTACGGTAAAAATTTTTTCATCCGAAAAAAGAATTTCCCGATATTTTTTTCCCGCGTACCGCTTCAACAAAGCGCGGCATCTCTTCAGTCTCAGGTCCATTAGACGAGCATTCAAACGATGTCCTGTTTTTCTTCGATATGCCCGAAGCCCTAAGTCTTCATTTAACACCCTTTTCACCGTGGTTCTGCTTAACCCCATCTGAAGGGCCAACAGTTTCTGCTTACGTTTGGGATTTCTTTGAATTCGCGCCTTCACAGCTTTTATCACTGCTGGAGTTCTAACAGACCGAGGGCGACCACTTCTTGACCTGTCATCTACACTAGAGTCTTCATTGTATCGTTTGATGGTACGATAAACGAATCTTTTGGTTATATTAAAATTTTTCAGTATGTTAAAAATTTGAATTGGCGCGTAACCGCAACGATGCAACGCAATAACTGCAACACGGTCTTCTTTAAGCGTCCACTCCATATTTAAAAATGAGTAAAATTCTAAAAGTATACATTTTTATTTTCATGAACAATTCGAAATTCGAATTCAATAAACTTTTTTGTGGCCAGCATTCTAAAAGAAAAGTTTTTACTGTGTGACAATACTTATGACCTGACTAGGTATATACATGGGTCGCTGTGGTGCCATCTCCCATGGGATGTTACCACAGTAATTCATTGTGATGTAAATATAACTACTAACATAGGTCTAAGTCTTATTAACAATTTATATGAGTCATGGTTACTTGAAATAAAAACATTATCATTATTATATTATGTGAAGGAGTTTTCTCTCGAGTTCTTGACTCGGTTTAGTTCCTAGCTCCCGCCCTGAAACCTTCAGGGAAGAGGAGGTTCGGACTCCCTTGAATTTATGAAAACTGTATTACCCAAAACTTTACTTATTATTGTGCATGTGTGTATGGCTGCTTGTTTTTGTATTATGTGTATATTTATATTTGCTTCCAGTTTGTTTATGTATCTATGTATACTTTTTGCCACTACGCCTGTTGCGCCTATTACTATGGGGATGGTTTCTGTGTGTGTATTCCAGAGTCGTGTTAGTTCTACTTTTAAGGGGTGATATTTACTAAGTTTTTCCAGTTCTTTTGGTCCTATATTGTAGTCAGATGGTACAGTTATATCTATTAAGTAGGTTTTATTTTCTGTCTTGTCTATGTATATTATGTCTGGTCTATTGTGCTTTATTGTAGCGTCCGTCTGCACTGGTATCTCCCACATTAGCTTCGCGGAGCTATTTTCTTTTATCTGAGGTTGAGTCAAATTCACCTTCCACCATAGCGAGTCTAATTCAAAATTGTGTTTTCTTCCTATTGCCCACCAAATATACTTTACTATGTTGTTATGTCTGTTCACATAGTAAGTGCCGGCCAGTTTTTCACATCCCGAGATTATATGCTCTATGGACTCGTCTTTTGCTAGGCATAGGCGACACTTACCATCGACAGATTTCTTTAGAATATCTCTTTCTATTTGTCTCGTAATTACTGCCTGATTAATTAATGATACCTATTAAGGTTCGCGGGGATCCGCTGGATGCAGGCTGCGCAGGACCGGTATTTGTGGCGAGGCTTGGGGGAGGCCTATGTCCAGCAGTGGACGTCCATGGGCTGATAGATAGATAGATAGATACTGCCTGATCTTGTATAGCGAATACCGAAGATTCTAACGTGGGGGACACGATTTGTTTCTTAAGCCAGCGGAACGAATACTCTCGATCTATATTACCCTTCTCTATAACGGACCTACGGAATTGTCCATGTAGCGGTTTCTCTTTCCATTTAGTGATGCCCGTCTTTATTACTGCTTTCTTAATTTCAGTATCGGTGTAGTATCTGTTTTCTGTTAATTCTATTCTTACTGCATTATTTTTACCATCTTTGTGTATTGAATGTTTATCTCTATGTTTATCGTGTTTAACTATTGCTTTTATGATTTGGTCCTGTTCATTGTTTAAATATTGCCTAAATTTAATAATCTGAGTTTTGTGTAACATTTCTATATTTATAAGTCCTCTGCCTCCTTCTTCTATGGGTAAATAGAGTCTTTCGATATCCGCTTTTTGTTGTTGGGCTTTATTCAAAGTAAGTATCTTCCTTGTCTTTATATCTATTTTGTTTAAGTCACTATTTTTGTAGTTTATTATTCCAAACGTGTATAAAAGAACTGGTGTGGTATAAGTGTTGATGGCCGTTATGAGGTTTCTCGCGCTAAGTTGTGTGTTAGTGATGCATTTTACTCTTTTGAAGTACTCTCTTTTCACCTGATCCTGAATTCTTTTATGATCTATTTTGCCTGCTTCATCTATACCTAAGTATTTATAATTTTCGTCTTCCTTCAAATGTTCGAAGTTTAAGCCACTCAACAGTATGTGACCTTCGCTCTGGTGCTCATCTCTCCTTCCAAATGTTAAATGAAGCATATTGCATTTATTTAAGCCAAATTCCATTCCTATGTCTCTAGTAAAAATCTCTGTGCTATCAAGTAAAACTTTGAGGCTGTTCTTATTGTTGGCATATAACTTTAAATCATCCATGTATAATAAATGGTTAATACTGTATTGTTTTTAAGTTTGTACCCTTTTTGTATGTATTTATTCAGAAGGAATGATAAGGGATTTATACCTAAGCAAAACAGTAGTGGTGACAGCGAATCGCCTTGGAAAATACCACGGCGGACAGCTATTAGGTCTGTTGTCACAGAGGCATTCACGCCACGGGCCGCCATGGTCACCTTCCATAAGGGCATAACCTTTTTTAGAAAGTCAATGATAGTAGGTGAGCATTTATACAATTCAAGAACTTTAAGTAGCCAGTCATGGGAAATACTATCAAAGGCCTTTCGATAATCAACCCAGCCCATACTAAGATTTTTCTGACACTGATGGGCGTCTTCCAGGATTGCTTTATTAATCATGAGATGATCCTTACAGCCCCGAGCGCGACGCCTACATCCTCTTTGTTCTGGAGCTAATATATCATTAGTTTCGCAGTGTTCGTATAGTTCGTTTGCAATTATAGAGGTGAGGAGTTTATACATGGTTGGCAGGCAGGCTATTGGTCTCCAGTTCTGTGGATATTGTGTGTTATCATTCTTTGGAATTAAAATAACTTGTCCAGTGGTGAACCATTCTTCCAGCGTCTCTCTTCCATCTAATAGTTTGTTGTATAAGTGAGTAATGTGTGGGTGTATGTTAGTGAGGTATTTTAAGTAATAGTTCTGTATTTTATCGAGTCCAGGCGTTTTCCAATTATGTGTTTTTCTTATTGCGGTTTTTACTCTTTCTACAGTTATCTCTTGAAAGTTATGCTTATGTATATCATCTGTTTCATTCTGTATGTCTGCTATCCATTCTGCCTGTTTATTGTATGGTATAGATTGTGATAAGATGGAACTCCAAAATTGTTGTATGTTTTCTTTTGTTGGAATTTCTGTCGGACTTTTTTTATTTGCACTAAGTGATCTGTAAAATGCATGTTGGTTTTCGCGAAATTGTTTGTTTTGTTCCTTTCTCTTATTAATATCTTCATACCTCTTTATCCTACCTGCCAACGCTTTGACTCTCTGGCTTAAAACTTCAACTGTCTTGTCATGGTCCATATCACTGAATATCTTGTGCTTTTCATAAAGTTTATCTTTAATTTTTATCAATCTTCTGCTATTGACTCCTTTCTTAATTTCCACCAATCTACCTAGTTCTTTTCTAATGTCCTCAAGTTTATTCTTTATTCTTCTTTTCCAAGGGGGATCACTTCTGGGTTTTATTGTAGTGCGAGGTGTGAATGGCTTTTGCCCATTGGCAATAATGAGTGTCTTTGCCGTTGCATAAATTATGTTATTTAGTTCTCGTAAGGTGTTATGTGTATCTAATAAATTAGGAATGTATGTGTTAATTTTACCTAAATTGGCGATGAAAGTTTTATTAAATTTTGGCTTTGGTAGACAAGGTCGGTCTGTTATACATGTCTCCTTTGTTTCTGATAGTACTTGTAAAAACTGTAAAATAATTGCCTCGGGCTCATCTAAGCTTTGTGTGTGCTGTGTATGCATATCTATATTAAAAGTCCCTATTTTATCTAAAGTGTACTGATCTGTACGTATATCTGTAATCTCATCGTCTAGTAGTTGGTTAGCCTGTGTGTAAGGTGAAACATTGACGTTGTCTGTGGGTGTATGTTCCAGTACGGTCGTCAGTGTAGGTTGTGTATTGTTCACTAAAGGTGATGGTATAACTAAAATTGTATTGTTGTCAGGTAAATTACTGTTTGTTTCCCTATTAGATTGTTCTGCTTTCATTTTAATTTCTTGTAATAGCTGTGTTGAAACCCATTTTCGGTTGATTATGCTTCGGGTTTTTTTTTTTTTTTTTACCACAGGAGAAAATCGCCGGATCCCCACCCGCACGGCAGGTGGGAGTCGAACCTCACTAAAAACTCCTGCCGCTCACAGCCGGCGCCCTACCCCGGACCGGGCGGAAACCCAGTCGGAGCTATTGAGACGGCGGGACAGGGTTTACGCAGAGCACATTACATCCATCCCGCCGTCCCCCAGACGCCGGACCGGCGGCCGCCAGCAACATGAGCGCCGGTTCCCTCGGTCGACGGGCCAAGAGCCCGATTGATAGTGCCGCGCTACACCTTCCCCCGGAGCGGTCGGGGGAACGCGACCTACCACGCCGCCCCACGCCTAGGTTCCTCCCCGCACAAGGCGGGTGGAGCCCGAAGCTCTTAGGGGGCCGGGTTACGGACGGGACCCCGGTCCCGACCCCCTGCTCGGCGGCGGCGGGTTTCTGCATAGTGAGGAGAGCTTTGCCTCACTCGCCCCGCCGCCTCCTTCTGCGAGATGGTGCACTCGCAGAAGTCGAGATGCTTCGGGCTTGGTTGGATAGTGTGTTGTCTGTGAATTTATGTATCTTAGGATTATTTGGATTTCTTTCTTTAAAATACATTTCTAAACGCTTCATAAAACCTACTCCTTCTGCCTTAGCCTTGTAGTAACAAAACATTAATTCGTGTATCTCTTCTGTTGACCACTTCCTTCTTGAATCATTAGTGTCTACTGAAATTGTCATGGTCTCTACCAATGGACCGGCAGAACTAGTGGGAAGTTCCCCGCTCTACAAAGTTACATCGGTGTCTCGGTTATGGTCGGCTGTGGTCCTTTCGGGTTCCCCGGCTCTCGCCCGCCTGTTCAACGAGAAGCCACTGACGGTCCGTATACTGTCACATCCAGCGTCAGCTCCAGACGTGCCCCGACGATCACCCTCGGGTAGCGACATTAAACGTTTACTTTTATTTCTTCTCTCCATTTGTTTGGGGGTTGCCATGGCCCTTTTGATCAACTGATTGGTAATTTCGTTTCAGATGTCCGCCTCTCACGTGGCTTATTATTATTATTATTATAGTGTATTAAACACTGCCACGCCTGGGAAGACGGCAGGACACACTCCGGCGAGGTGGGCAACAATCGGCCGGAGCGTTAGGGACTATTGGGAGAGAAACCGGCGAACTATACGGGCATTGTCGAGCAAGACTGCTCTTTGCATTTGGGCCACCACCGACTTTTTGTTGAGACCAAGCCTCTCGAGATGTTTTGAGAGGCTTTTAGGGACCAAACCATTCACCGACACAACTACCGGGATTATTTATTATTATTATTATTATTATAATGGATTATTTTATTATTTCTTCCAAATGTATGGACCATAAAGGAAAGTTTAGCCCAGTAAAACTATAACACAAACTGAGTTGCTCTGTAAAGAGCTCTGTTGCATTAGCCAATGTCAAGTAATAAGTTTTTTCCCGGTTAAAATCATTTGCAGTTCATGAATAATAAAAGACGAAAGAAACTGTCCATGTTGGCCATTATTAATATCACTGTAAGTATGAATTAAATTAGCAGCGTGGGACGGTATAGATAAATGAGGTTGAGAAAGTAATTTGATAAATGTAGTAATTAACTCTGTAAATGACAATATGAAGAGAAATGAAATGAAGTTGATTAATAATAATATTATGAAACATGGCATGAAATGAAATGAAATGTGATGAGATGATATGGAATGAAATATAATCTCAGTAAAATGGTGGTCATTTAGTGAGACTTTCTCAGTGGACTTTTTGGAGGATCCCGAAAAGTTACGTCCAGCGGCTTTGTTTCATTCTCTCACATTTGTGCACTTTCACAGATACTAAACAGTTAATAATTTAAACTTCAAGAAACACAAAGTAAATAGACAAAATAATAGGTTGGGGAAAAAGTATTTTCGCATTATAGTATGTATGAACTTGTCATAAAATCTCTTTGGCTATACTATTTGTATCTAGCTGGTTTTGGTATCATTAAAAGTTTAAATTTTGAAGAAGATAATTCCAAATTCAAATTAGGAAAATGTGTGATTTTTATTTATTTTTCGTACTGTCAAGATGAGTGAACTTAATAAAGAAATTCGATACATTTTAAAATTTTACTACAAAAAAGACAAAAATGCAACGCAAGCCGCGAAAAAAAATTGCGATGTTTATGAACCTAGTGCAGTTCCGCGCTCACTTTGAGAAGTTGGGCCCTCGACTGATGGCGACGGCCGGCTCTTTGAGCCGGCTGCTTCCAAACGTCGGGGGTCCCGATCAGATGGCGCGCCGCCTCTACATGGGGGTGGTGCGGTCGATGGCACTATACGGCGCTCCCGTATGGTGCCACGCCCTGACCTGCAAGAACGTCGCGGCGCTGCGACGTCCGCAGCGCGCGATCGCGGTCAGGGCGATCCGAGGATACCGCACCGTCTCCTTCGAGGCGGCGTGCTTGCTCGCCGGGGCGCCACCCTGGGACCTGGAGGCGGAGGCGCTCGCTGCCGATTACCGGTGGCGTAGCGACCTTCGCTCTAGGGGGGAAGGGCGCCCCGGCGAAGGAGTAGTTCGAGCGCGGAGGCTCCAATCTCGGCGGTCTGTGCTGGAGGCGTGGTCTCGCCGCTTGGCGGACCCGTCGGCCGGCCTCCGTACCGTCGAGGCGGTCCGCCCGGTTCTCGCGGACTGGGTGGGCCGCGACCGCGGATGCCTCACCTTCCGGCTGACGCAGATGCTTACCGGCCACGGATGCTTCGGCCGGTACTTGCACAAGATAGCCGGAAGGGAACCGACGGCGTAGTGCCACCACTGCGCGGACCGCGACGAGGATGACACAGCGGAACACACACTGGCGCGTTGCTCTGGATTTGACGAGCAACGCGCCGCCCTCGTCGCGGTCATAGGAGAGGACCTCTCGCTGCCGCGCGTCGTGGCTACGATGCTGGGCAGCGACGCGTCCTGGAAAGCGATGCTCGACTTCTGCGAGTCCACCATCTCGCAGAAAGAGGCGGCGGAGCGAGAGAGGGAGAGCTCTTCCCTTTCCGTCGCCGTCGAGCCGGGGGCCGGAGGCGGGAATACGCCCGTACGTCCCGGCCCCTGTAGGTAGCGGCCTCCCCCCGGTGAAGGTCAAGGGGCGACCTGAGGGGGTGAGGCCGCGCGGCGCGCTACCAGCACTCTAGCGCGCTGCCGTGGAGTGAATAGAGCGACCGGTCGACGGTGTATCGCGTCCCGACCCGGCAGGCTGGTTCTGGTCCAGCGGGGTATTCCGGGACAGCAGCGGCACCGTCTGGGCGGCCCGACGGGACGGACGTTTCAGAGCCTTCGATTCGCCTCGAAGGCTCCGTCGGCTGGGCGTCCTTGGGGTGAGCCGCGCCGTTTGGTTGTAGTGTTGACCGCGGTAGCCCCCCTACCTCATCCGGGTTCTGACCTCGGAGGGGATCGGACGTCGGGTGTAAGAGTGCAGGGGAGTCGTTTAGTGGGTGGGCCCTAAAATCCTTGGGCTCGCGGTCTGCTCACAACACCATGCAGATCGTTGAGTCTCACATACCCCGCGCGCCCCTTTTGGGCGGGGACCTCGTAGGAGATTCGGCCCTCTACATGAAAAAAAATAGTTTTGGCGCATTTGAAAAAAACAGGGTACACAAAAAAGCTCGATATTTGGGTACCTCACGAGCTCACTGAAAGCAATCTAATGAACCGTATACTAATTTATGATTCTTTATTGCGACGTAATGAAACCGAGCCATTTTTTAAGAAGCTGATAACTGGTGATGAAAAGTGGATCACGTTCGACAAGAACGTGCGAAAAAGGTCGTGGTCAAAGGCCGGTCAGGCTTCACAGACTGTGGCAAAACCCGGGTTAACTCGCAACAAGGTGATGCTGTGTGTGTGGTGGGATTGGAAGGGCATTATTCGTTATGAGCTGTTACCACCAGGCAGGACCATAGATTCTGAACTCTACTGCGAACAACTGATGAGATTAAAGCAAGAAGTTGACAGAAAGTGGCCGGAATTAATCAACAGAAGGGGTGTGGTTTTTCATCATGATAACGCTAGACCTCGCACATCTTTAGCCACTCAGCAAAAATTAAGAGAGCATGGCTGGGAGGTGTTAATGCATCCGCCGTAAAGTCCTGACCTTGCATCTTCAGATTCCCACCTGTTTCTGTCTCTCAGAATTCTTTAGGCAGTGTCAGGTTAACATCACGAGAGGACTGCCAAAACCAATTGTCGCGGTATTTTGATCAGAAGCCCCAAAATTTATATAGCAATGGGACCATGTCCCTACCTACAAGATGGCAAAAAGCTATCGAACAAAATGGTACCCACATACTTTTTTTTTTGTAAGCCTTTATTGCTGTTACTAAACAAAGATATTTACACATAGTAACAAATTGTTTTAACTTAAATCTAATCTAATACATCGGGTTTCCCGGTTCAGTGATCAGCGTGTCCTGTGACACGTAGGCCTCTTCCAGCTGCTTCCATTCTTCTCTATTGCTAGCTTTTCTGGACCAGATTGTCCCTCCAATCATCTTTATATCATCTGTCCAACTTCTAGCTTGCCTACCTCTTTTTCTTTTGCCATCACGTAGCTGCTATTCTGTTATAATTTTAGTCCATTTCATTCTGCTTTCCCTTGTCATATGTCCTGTCCATCGCCATTTTAACTGTCTCATCTTCTTTAGTACTGCTTCCACCTCTGTTGTAGGTACATCTAATGTCTGCTGCTCTTTTGCGGTCTTTTAGCGTCACGCCTAACATACTCCTTTCCATTCCCCTTTGACACGATCTTAGTTTTAAAAGATTTTTTGAGTCAATGCCCATGTTTGGCACCCATACGTAAGGCATGGTAAGATGCAAGAATTAAACACTTTTTTCTTGGCTGTCATAGGAAGGTGTTTGCTTTTAAATACCTCTTTAAGGGACCAGTATCGTTTAGTACATACTTTAGTTAAATGTAAATAAATTATATAAAAAAATGTTGTAAATTTTCTTAAAAAATGCAAAGAAACTTTTTTCCCAACCTATTAAAACAAATCACACAACTTCACTCCTCGCATTCGCACTAATACCCCCTATTTTCCATTTGTTGTCTTCCTATGTGACAGTAGTAGTGATTTATGTTTTTTATAATCTTCTTACTAAACTCCTCAATTAGTACAATCTTTACATTTTTTCCTATCTTTCTTTAATATACGTATATCGACACAACATTAGTATTTAGTTAACTAAGATTAGTTAAAGTTGTTAAAGTTAACTGTCTTCTTAATATTGACCTGTGTACTTGCACTCCAGGCTTTATGAACTGTCTGTTGTTAGAAACTTTATTAGTCAGTAATTAACTGTTAAAGGTACTCGTGCACACGGTCCAACTGGTGGGAAGCGCCTATCAGATCGATGAATATCCGAACAAAAATGCGGTCACCTATCCTGTGCGTTAGTTCGAGGTCTCAGTTATGTGGTATAGCGGCCGTTCCACCCCTCACACCGCTTATCGCTAGCGACCATAACAGGTGAGACGGGACGGCACAGGACCTATCCGAACGGTTTGCCTGTGTGCCAGTGTGTGCCTGCTACGGCAATTACTTACCGTCTGTTGGGCCGTCGGTTCGCCTGCATTAGACGCCAGTATAACAAACCCCTTCGATCACTTTTTTTTTTTTTTTATTGCCTCGATGTGTGGACGACCTCACAGCCCACCTGGTGTTAAGTGGTTACTGGAACCCATAGACATCTACAACGTAAATGCGCCACACACCTTTAGATATAAGTTCTAAGGTCTCAGTATAGTTACAACGGCTGCCCCACCCTTCAAACCGAAACGCATTACTGTTTCACGGCAGAAATAGGCGGGGCGGTGGTACCTACCCGTGCGGCCTCACAAGAGGTCCTACCACCAGTAGGACTGGACTGGACCAGGATCACTGAACAACAACATAAAACTAACCATGAACAATACAAATATTGTACATTATTATAATCATCGACGGTTGTTCAATAGTCATTTGCACGAACAAAGATGAGTCCACGATATTACATAACTCAGTAACTCTGTTGCGGAGCATGGAACGCCATGACGTGCCGTGACGCACCGTGACGCACCGTGACGCGACGTGACCCTCTCCGTGTCACAGCAGGGCACCGTTGTACGGCACGAGGGAGCTTCTCGAGTATGCCCTAAGAGTGGTGGGTGACCCCAGCCGGTGCGTGGTGCTCGCGTGGTGCAGCCAGTAGCATCAGCGGAGGCCTGCACTGCGCACGCGCCACTCTCGGAACGCATTTCGCTAATACTAGACTCCGTTATACAACAGTCGTGTGTGTACATCGCTGCTGCTCACTAACTTTACTGTGAGTATGTTGGATTTTATATTGTATATTGATCTAATTTCATTTTAATAACGCGATTGCACGCCATATTATTCTAGTTAATATATAAGTACATATTATTATTTAAAGAACTAACTTATTTTGTAAACGTCCGGACTTACGTACTACATGCCTAAAATAACAATTAAAATTAACAATAATTAGTACTTCATTCTCGCACATTATTAAGTGTGCTGTAAGCTCTTCCGTCTATAGAACTGACAATAATCTACTGTTTAGAAGAAAATAAACGACGAAAAATAAAGTTAAAATGAAAAAGAAAATAAATAAAAAAATAAATTTTGAAGACGAAACAGAAATTACAAAGTTTATGCAAACTAAAGGATTACAAAAATCACGTGAACACCAACAACACAAACTCCAGAAATGGTGAAATTTTTTATCGATTCATGGTTTTTTCGCAAAAATACGAGTGTGAAGTGGACCGCACCGGACCGGACCGAGCTCCCTCAGTGTTGGGCGCTCTCCCGCGGCTGTCCCACTACTCCACTACTCCAACGACGAGACTGAACAGTCTTATGGAAGGCTTATGGAAGGTTTCTTACGAACGAACGACAAGCGATAAACGGAATTATCAGTGCGGCGACACTAGGCTGTACGCGAATGAACTTCGAGCGTTAAGTAAGACATGACAAGTTGTGTAAGGCACGCGTGTACACTACGCTCTAGAAACAGACTAGGCTAGGTTTTATAATGTGTGTTGATGTTGTCGTAGAACCCGTATGTGTGTATGTGTGTCGCATGTGTGCGTGGAGTAGCAGGGCGAGTGTTACGTGATGCGGAACGCGAGCTGGACTGAGGAACTCGCCGGCGCCACGACAGCGTACTACCGGGGACCGCCCGCCCTCGAGCCACACTCGACTCGCCTCGAGCAGCCCTCGAGCGTGTGACAGTATTCGTTCCGCGTCATTATGAAGACGCGTTCGACCTCGGACTCACAACAATATCATCCTCGGCTGATCACGCCTTTCGAATCTGAACAAGGGTCGGGCTGCCGCGGTCACGCGCTACACAACATTCAACATGTAACGATATGTCGCACGAGTTGATGCCCGTCATGTGTGACTGCCGGCCGCGACACCTCGGGCGGACGGAGGTGCGTGTGTGGAGACAGCTCGAGACAAGATGGAGTCGTATATCGTATATGATATCGCGGTATCGGCGTGAGAGCGCTCTCCATTGTTGCGTTAGTATTGTCTGCGGAGTTATCTGCATGGGTACGTCGCCGCCGAGCCTCCGCAACCTCGACGTTACGCAACACGCTCATTACGATACCTTCAAAAATATTTGAATGATTCGCGCGCGTTATCTGATCGTCTTGGTTCACAGCGGGTTCGGCTAGTTACGGCTTGTATCTTTGTTCACACCGCGTCGTATTGTCACCTGCACAGTTACTGCTTTTCTATGTGTCTACGAAGAACACCTCGTTATCACTATTGAGTGTGTAAATATCAAGCCCACGATTACTAATATATATATAAAAGTACCTATTATATAACTTTCTGTTTAATATTTTCCAAAAAATACATAATAATATAATTAATATTATAATTGAATGTAATTATTCCGCTGATCTGCCGGTGGTGTTGCGACAGAGATAAAGTTTTGCAAGAGCCCGAGATATTCCCATGCCGGGGCGGCGGGGTGCGGTGTGCGCGGGGCGGGGGTGTCGTTGCGTTACCAGTTACCGCGAACACAGGCCAGCACGAACCAGGTCACTCAACAAATTGGTGCAGAAAACTTGACAAATGAAGCAGTACATTCGTTCTTCTTGCCACTGCCGCGCCGCGCCGCACCGCACCGCCCGCCGCACCCGGCCGCGTCTACCGCGTAGTCTCGGTTGTAGTTGGAATTGTTTGTGGAGTAGCTGCTCTTCTAGCGTGCACTTCGCCCGACAACAATACTACCTCCGACACAAATCAGTACAGTAGTTTGGGGAGAATAGAAACTAGAGTTAGAATAGGGACAAATCTGGGATGTCACAATACTTTTGATAAGTTGTTAGATTTAACTTTGTTGAACTGAAAATGACTTTTATTTAATGTTTAAGAATATTAAATAGTTTAATTTAGGCATCAAAGTTTTGTAACTCATTAAAAATATTAAAAAGTTAATTACCTAAAGCTACCTAGTTAGGTACCTATCTAACAACTCATAGTGCCAGCGGTATCGAAAAACTCTATTGTTCCCATACTACGTACGTAACCGATTCACCCCAAAACCAAGGTGAATCGGGTCAAACTAGTTTTTTCAGTTTTTGTGTACATTTTGTAATGAATTATGTATAATCATATACGCATCGCATAAAAAAATTAAAGCCTTCGGAACCATTTTAATCTCAATTTTATTGGTATTTCCCTAAAAAAAACCATCGAAAATTTGTGTTGGATTTGGAAAGGGATTCGATTGCCCCCAATCTACGGTAGTTCTATATTCACATTATGTAGGTACGGTAATTCAAATTTCGCGCCTTAAATATGTTTTCTGACTACTAATTGTAGTATTTAATCTGCTAGGTACTGCGGGCAGTCGAGTGTAGGAGTGGGAGCGTCCCCATATCTTTATTGGCCTGTTCCCGGGCAACAGTACCGATAGCTAGCTCGTGAAATTGTATTATTACGAAGGTTAATTTCCTTTAATCAACAACTTGCGCCCTAGGCCCTTGTCCACGTAGACTAGACAACTAACGCCAACAGCACCTACTCAACAAGTGTTCAACTATATTTGTCCTTTAACTTGAATATCAAATGTCCGCCAAGTAGCAGCGGCGGGTCGGCGCTCGACTGCACGCCACACGCGCCCTGTGTAGCGTCGTGGATAACGTCACGTCCTATTGACGAGCGTCTGCACGTCGCGCTGGGTGGGTGAAACTGTGGAGTAACAAGAACACGACCTCACTTCCATAGAGACGCACTCCAGCCGCGGCAGCTGGTGGCAAACAGTCGGCGCTCAGCCCCGCACAAGTGTTCAGACCCAGTTAGATCTGGGACCGTGAGGCTTGAGATAAATGAGGAACCAAAGGAACCAGAGCACGTCAACGTGCGCACGTTCTTGACGGTTCAAAACGGTGTGAACTTATTAAAATCACTTTGACTGCGTACTGTGTTCGTATTTACATGCGTGATTATTTTATTAACTGCGATCGGCAGACATGCTTACGGCTTTCCTTATATTAAGCGGTCATTGAAGTGTGTATAACAAACATCACGACGTAAGGAAGGCTGTCCACCGCAACAGCGGCAAGGGATACGATTGGGATCCCACTCTTCAAACATACACACCACTTTTCCGCGGCAGCAGTGGGCAGGACGGTGGTCTGTACTTGTGCGGGCAGGAAATACATACGTCCTACTACTGCTAATTACCGGTTGGCCTCCTCAGTACACTGGTACACTCAGAAAATGCTGATGTCCAATCTCAAATGAGGCCGACGTCGACACCACGAAGTGAAAGCTTATTCCTTCTTCCAAAATCCAGCCCAGGGAAAGCTGGTACGTTTGTAGTTAGCCGGTGCGCCGGAGACAAGTGCACACCTAGTGCATTGTTATTTCACAACCAGATGCAATCTTTCGAATGTAACGCGAGTGGAACTGAAGGATACACTTTAACATCATCTTATTCCGAAAGACTTCTTAACGCGTCTAATGACGTCACGTCTCTGTATTGTCTATCTATATGTTATATATAACCTGTGATGTTACGGGACAGTAAGAGACGGGAGGAGTCCGAGACACGTGACGTAAACTGCAAGCTTATAGAGAAAATATTATCCTCATGATATTGTTAGTTCGCTTTTCAATTATCTGTAACAAAGAAAATGTACTTATAGTTTGTATAAAATAAAACCAAACAAATGTATAAAAAATATGAACGTATTGAATTGAAGGTCTAATTGAAGGTCAAGATACGTGGAAAAGAATACAAATTGCACATGAATTGAGGTTTGCGTCTAACCTGAGGCTGCGTTGTGTGTGTGACCGCCCTGGGGAACGGCAGCCCGAAGCTTATACAGCCTTTTGTTTTTATTAATGAAGATTTACTGGTGTCCCGGAGCTTTTACCAATTTTACAAGAACAGGGACACATACTCTATAATTATTGGCGAGCACATTTTCATTTGATTTCGAACACATTACTGAATACGTACAAATGTATAACACAGCAGCTCGTGGTCTGCGTGCACACAGAAGCCAGTTAATGTCGACAACCATCCCGAGACCCGAGTGACGCCTGACGAGTGACGAGTGACAAGGAACGAGGAGGAACAATTGTCTGGTGTCGGTAGTATTGTAAAAGTACAGCCAAAAAGCTTCCAGCAGCTCGCGTACATTTATAACACTGTCTACTCCGATTGCCTCAACTGTTCTATATCGATTTATACACATCAGGTAGTGCAAGTCGCGTGGAGAGTGCGCGCGAGTACGATCGGCACTACTCTCACTGCTAGGTTGGGTTCGACAGCGGCCTGCGAGCACCACGCACAGACAGACTGCGTGTGCGCGGCGCCTCTGTCGCTTCTACACGTGTTCAAACAACAACATACGTACGCAGACAGAGAGCGGCGGCATGACATTCGCGCCATCCTTGACATTACACGGAGATGAGTGCCGTCCGCTCACTCCGCACGCCAGGGAGGCTGCGCTCCGTTACGAGTCTAGTGGCTGCGGTGAATGGCTGATGCGTGGCCGAGGCTGTGCGACTTACGAATATACCCATGTTGAAGAGTTAATTTCCTCCCGAATATCCAGCACTCTCATCACGCAACACACCATACGATCAGTACGTATATGGACGCGGTTTGTCCTCGCTCCCTTCACTTGCACTTTATGTCCGTGCTCATTTACTGCGTTACTCCTCGACAACGTCACAAGCATCAGGAGCCAACCGATGGAGACCGCGCGTGACATATCTTGTGGGAAGTGTCGCCCGCGCACGGAGGTGCTCCAAGGTTTTATAATTTATTGAAATGTGTGAATGAGCTCGCGGCCCTCTGGGTGTTAAGTGGTTAACGGAGTTCATAGACATCAACAACATAAAGGCCGGCACCCACCTTGAAATGAGCTGTCCCATCATTTAAACCGAAACGCACAACTGCTTCACGGCAGAAACAGGCAGGGTGGTGGTGGTAGCCGGTGCGGGCTCACAAGATGACCCACTACCAGTACGGCTAAAAGGTGCGAAATCTCTAGAGCTAGTTAAGTTGCTAAGGTCGGCCAAAGGGACGTTCGCGTCAATTAATTAGTCGAAATGACAGTTGAAAAAAAACTTGATTTTATATTAAAAATGTTACAGTGTTGAATGTTGAGATAGTAACGATCTTAAGTCACTTACTTCTTTAGTACATTTCCATCGGACGCTTCTCCGAACATTTGATTGAGGTCGTGTGCGCTGTACCTGAAGTTGTGTAAACTTAATAAAAATAAGTCGAAATTGTAACAGAATAATATAATGTTATGTGCAGGGAAGTATAGAAAGCTACATGCGCTTTCGACATATCCGTGATGGATGTTTGTTACTGTAAACTGCGTCACTATCTCAGCGTTCGAGAAATGTATTTAATTATTTAATTAATGCACTTTCTTTCCGACTTATGCCATGATTCATTTCTACAATAAAGTTGTTATTAAATGCTAATTTTACAAGCACTCCGATGTTTCTCACGACTTTTCGTGTCCATGGTCGGAGCTTGTTCCGAGTACCCACGGACGCAACCCTCCAGTATGGAGTCCACAGTGTGAGGTGCACATAAAAGATTACAATTACTGCAGTGCAAAGGCTATCTGTATATATTATCTAAGCTGAGTGCCTTGCACACAATAACCGCAGGTCCACTGGAGCCGCCACAAGTCAGTCGCACCGGCTACTATTGTTTACAAAGATTCTACAAATAAATATAGCTAATGTTCAAATTAAATTCGACTGAATACACATTTTCACAATAGATAAAATATGAATAAAAGATGATTATAAAATGTTTATTAATTAACGCATAAGTAAATCAATGGATTATTTTGTAATTTTGGTTTACAAGAGCGGATTGAGTGCAGTACTCTGTAGGCCGAGTCTGCGCGGCGGCAGTATCTCCCTGTGTGCCGACACGACGTCGAGGACACACAAAGCTGTTGAGTCGGACACTCTCAGAAATTTATTGCTTAGATGGGTGGACGAGCTCACAGCCCACCTGGTGTTAAGTGCTTACTGGAACCCATACACATCTACAACGTAAATGCGCCACCCACCTTGAGATATAAGTTGTAAAGTCTCAGTATAGTTACAAGGGCTGCCCCTCCTTTCAAACCGAAACGCTTTACTGCTTCACGGCAGAAATAGGCAAAATCTGTTGACATCCCAAGTATGTGGGTATGCGGTGTCTATAAACACTGTATTACATATTTGTATCAGGTACATACAGCTTCATACAGCAGGTATAAAATATAGTGTTACATTGAACAACATTGTGTTGTTGTTGTCAGACTTTCCCAGTTAGGATGGCATCGTGCGACTGCCCGATGTCGCAGCCGGGTCCGACCCTGGCGGTGACCTGCGGCGGAGGGGCCTTCATGCTATTCATGGGCCTGCTGGAGGTGTTTCTGCGCAGCCAGTGCGACCTCGAGGACCCTTGTGGACGGACACAGGTACTGAGATCAGTGACGTCTACGTGGGTGAGGCCGTCGCGTCGTCTTGTTCAGTCTCCCTGTCGACGAACAACTAGTAACTAGACTGTACTCAATTTGCATCTACGAGTATGTGACATGCGCGTGCATACAGGTGTGTGTGTGTGTGTATGTGTTATCTATGAAAGCATCTCGTTACTAAATAAAAAATTTTAAAGTACTTTCTTAGTGAAAGCTTCTTCCGCCTCATTGATGTATGTAGTGTCGACTGAAGACTGTCAGTCACACACTGTAGAAGTGAAAGTATTCTATCTCATTCGCTCGCAGGTTAAGTCCCATAGAACTATACTTCTAGTGTGACTGACAGTCTTCATACAGTCACAGTATATTATTGTGTATTGTGATCAGAGGTGCATTTTATTAGATATATGGGTCGTGTTATACTATGTTCCAGTACCGTAGTGACATGGAGTCCGTGTACGACTTCATAGTGGTGGGGGGAGGGTCTGCGGGGTCCGTGGTGGCGGCGCGCCTCGCCGAGGTGCCGCACTGGAGGGTGCTGCTGCTCGAAGCAGGTGCCACGACTATACGACTCTACTCACGACTTCATTCAATATTTTATTACGAATAGAAAGCGGAATGATTAGTAGACTATATCTAGTGCACTAGTAATTGAAATGAGGTGAAGTGACCTGTGGACGCCAGTTGAAGAAAGACGAAACCAGTTGAAGCTTGCTTAATTAATTAGTGGCGTGCGATCATCCTTGGTTCTTGTGACCTCTCAGCGAATAAACAGGTTTTTTATTGCTCTTGTAAGCAGACGAGCATACGGCCCACCTGATGATGAGTGGTTACCGTCACCCATAGACTTCAGCAATGTCAAGGGCAGAGCCAAGCCGCTACATACAGTAAAGTACTCTCCACAAACCTCGGTTGAAGACGGACATGTCATAGCGCTGGAGAAGCACCGTGGAGGGGAGCTCATTCTAAAGCCGGATGGTACATAGCAAAAAAGATATTTTGGAACGCACTGTGGATGAGCGCAGTGGCTCCAGGTAGTATGGATGCACTCTACTCCGGTGGCGGGCGGTGCGATGGTAAAAATGAGATAATGGTATCATCTCAAACAATTCCTCAGATTGGAAATGATTCATCAATAGGCCATGTCTCCTCTATGCACGGTACGCATGAAGCAGCCTCGTGGTCCCCGGTGAGCACGTGAGAGCGGCTCCGTTATCAATACGTGAACGTTGGACTACAGGTTTCGACGAGCCGACCGGTGCCCAGGTCCCATCAATGTTCCTGAACTTCATCGGCTCCAGCATCGACTGGGGCTATCACACTGAGCCGGAGCCCGCCGCCTGTCTCGCGGAAAAAGACAGGAAGTGCTATTGGCCCAGAGGAAAGGTCAGTGAACTTAGAATTAAGCAGATGCAGACATGTCACTGAAGTCCTCACCGCATTGGCTACTCACACTAAAGTAGACATGTCATGGCCTTTTTTTTGCACGGGTGAACAACCTCGCGGCCCATCCGATGTCAAGTACTTACCGGAGCCCATGGACATTACAACATGAAAGTAGTATTAGTAGTGGTGATGGTGGTTTTGGTAGTGGTAGTTGTGGCGGTGGTGGTTATTGTAGTAGTATTACTGCAATAACTTCTTAACGGTCTGCAATGGACTTCTCGACGCTCACTCACCTCAACTCATCAATACTACAGGTCTTAGGAGGAACGTCAGTAATGAATGGAATGATGTATATTCGAGGATCCCATAAAGACTACGACGACTGGGCTGCACTCGGCAATGAAGGCTGGTCGTACGAGGAGGTGCTCCCGTACTTCCTCAAGTCGGAGGACAACAAGCAGGTCGAAGAGATGGACACTGGGTATCACGGGGTCGGTGGACCGCTCACTGTCTCGCAGTTCCCTTACCACCCCCCACTCAGCTACAGTTTGGTCAACGCTGGAGAAGAATTAGGTATGATCATGACCCATCTAATTAGAATACTCTGCCTAACCGTAGGTGCTCTCTGCGTGTCCCGGATGTGAGGGACCCGTGGCTGAAATCGTGAGCCGGTGCTGTCGTCGGGGCAAAGTCTTGTTCATTCTAACTTGGTTATTGACATTTTGTTCTTAACAAAACATCTCGAGAACTGTATTAGAATCCACACGAACCGACATTCTGATAACGTTTCTCAAAAATTCATCACTGCACATGGATATTGCCACGGTATTCCTCACTGACTCTAGATCTTATTCTATCAGAAATCATTGAAATTCAAATCATTGACCTTAACCTAAGCGTCATCAAAAGACACATATTGAGTGTCAAACCATGCTATCGCTTCGAAGATTCAGGTTCCAATGATATAGTTTTATTTTTCATGTTTTTCATGTTCATTCAAATATAACAAATAAATTATATTTAAGACTTGTAGTTCTCATGTTCAGGAGATGATAGGAACTGCATAAATCAGCAACTAGTTGTACTGATATCGAACTCTGATATTGTTGTTTTTATAAAGACCTTACGATGTTGTCTAATAGGGAGTGTCTACGAGGCAGCTTTCTACAGCTGTTAAGTACCGAAGTAAATAACTTTATAATGAAGAGCGGCTCCCGCAGGGTACCGGGTGCGCGACCTCAACGGCGAGCAGCAGGCCGGGTTCGCGATCGCGCAGACCACCAACAGGAACGGGTCGCGGCTGAGTGCGGCGCGCGCCTTCCTGCGGCCCGCCCGCCGCCGCCGCAACCTGCACGTCATGCTCAACTCCACCGTCACCAGGGTGCTCATAGACCAGACCACGAGGCAGGCCTACGCCGTCAAACTCAGGGACTCCCGCGGAGGAACTCAGCTCGTCTATGCGAATAACGAAATCATCTTAAGGTGACCCGAGCTCTCTCATTGGTCGGCTTTTGCGAGCTTCGAAATGAGAAATAAGCCATCGGTGGTGTCTACCGCACATAACTACATTTTGTTATAGCATTAACGTTAATTAATTTTTGTTTGTTGTATATGAAGGCACCGTAAGTTACTGAGCTATTATTATTAAACATCGATTGGCGGACAAGGATAATTTATTACAAAATAAAAGAATAAGGAATTCAGAGTGGCAAGAACGTCAATTGTCAGCTCTTGGAGATGTAGAATATGTAGTACAATTACGTTGAATAGGCTTGAACGCTAAGTCTAAGGCCTTGACTCACATTTGGCTTTGTTATTGGTAGTAAGACAACTTGTGAGTCCGCACGAGTATAATAGGAGTAGTAGAAATTAGGCAGCTATTTCTGCTGTGAAGCAGTAATGCGTTTCGGTTTGAAGGGTGGAACAGCCGTTGTACTGTAAAAACTGAAACGTTAGAACTTATATCTCAAGGTAGGTGGCGGTATTTACGTTGTAGATGTCTATGTGCTCTGGTAACCACTTAACATCAAGTGGGCCATGGGTTCGTCCACCCACCTAAGCAATAAATAAAAAAATAATCTTGAAAGTTCTAATGTTCAATGTTACTGAAATTATGGATCTTTTAAAAAAAATCGGTTACGTATTCTTGCAGAGTCAAAGCTAGGCTTATGCTCCAAGCGAAGCTTAGGTTTGTAAATTAGTTTGAAAGTAAATTAGAAGTGGAGAATAGAAAGTGCAGTTGTGTGGTGCAGCGGCGGCGCCATCGGGTCGCCGCAGCTGCTGCAGCTGAGCGGTGTGGGCGAGCCGGGCGTGCTGCGGCGCGCGGGCGTGGCGCCGGTGCACGCGCTGCCCGCCGTTGGCCGCAACCTGCACAACCACGTCGCGCACTTCCTCACCTTCCGCATCAACGACAACAACACCGCGCCACTCAACTGGGCCACCGCCATGGAGTACCTGCTCTTCAGAGACGGCCTCATGTCTGGCACCGGTCAGTCTTCTTTATGGTTGTACTCTATGACCCGAGACCGATCTCGACAGCCGTTTTTTCATTAAAATGTCGGCTATACGTGTATCGCACCTAAGCACAAAGAACGTCCATGCTGCAGGTATCTCGGAAGTAACGGCCTTCATAAACACGAAGTACGCGAACCCCGCAGAAGACCGCCCCGACATCCAGCTGTTCTTCGGCGGATTCCTAGCCGACTGCGCCAAGACCGGCATGGTCGGAGAGAGGCTGGACAACGGCTCTCGCTCCATACAGATCATACCGACGGTCCTGCGCCCCAAGAGCAGGGGGAAACTTGAGATATCATCCGCAGATCCTTATGAATATCCCAAAATATATGCAAAGTATGACTCTCCTCTTCTGACCTGATTGATACTCATCACTAGTCTAATTTTTTTTTTTTTATTGCCCTTGTAGGCAGACGAGCATACGGCCCACCTGATAGTGAGTGGTTACCATCGCCCATGGACTTCAGCAATGCCAGGGGCAGAGCCAAGCCGCTGCCTAACGCTTAATACTACTAAATAACTTGTTAACCTTGAGTGCTGTTACTGTACTTATAATAAAATATAATACATTAAATTATACTATTTGAAATCTGCACTACTAGTTGTGGGGTGCATAGTAATGTACGTAGCTCCCATGCTGCCTATTTCTGCCCCAAATAGCAGCCTTGTGAGCCGATTTTTTTTCCTACTTATTCGCTACTAGCCTAAAGGGCTATTCCAGTTTCGCACTGTCCCGTCGCTTGGGTCGGATATAGTCCAATTTGAATTGAGAATTGAAAACTGAGAGAGCCGTTATTCTATATGTGAGACTCCGACCTAATGTCCCAAAGTGGGTAGCAGTATTATTATAAGTTTCATTATTTGTTAGATTTAGCCAAAAGTTAGTTACATAGTTAAAAAAATATATTTCAGTGACATTCTTTTATTCATAACCAAGTATGTTTGGAAGTATAAAGTACTGAAATAACTATGATTGTGATAATGTCTGGACTGTGAGCTCGTCCGCTTATTGAATGCAATCAAAATAAATCATATTTAAGACTTGTAGTTCTCATCGATACCATAGTGTATGGCGACAATAAAAATCCAGCGACTGTCTCTGTAATGTCGGAATATAGGCTGTACGCTTTCAATAAAACTCCTTCTAGCTACCTGACCCATCCAGACGACGTCAAAACTCTAGTGGAAGGCATTAAGTTCGCCATCAAACTGTCGGAAACGAAGGCTCTGAAGCGATACGGACTGAAGCTGGACAAGACCCCAGTCAAGGGATGCGAGAAACTAAAGTTTGGATGTGATGCATACTGGGAGTGTGCAGTCAGGATGCAGACGGGTCCTGAAAACCACCAAGCCGGCTCCTGCAGGATGGGGCCGCGGGGCGATCCCGGCGCAGTGGTCGACAACCTACTCCAGGTAATTAACATTAGTTCTTGTCACTTGTTCTTGTATTTACCAAATATACAACGACCGCGTTCCTTATATAGACAAGCCTATAAAACGGTAATAAATCCTGTTTAAAGTATACATACTTAAGTAGGTACGTGTTAGTAAGTTACATCTAGCCCAACAGTTACAATTGTTACGGTCGATTGAAGGTGCAAGGCCTGGACCGGCTGCGCGTGGCGGACGCGAGCGTGATGCCGAGTGTGACCTCGGGCAACACCAACGCGCCGGTCATCATGATCGCGGAGCGCGCCGCCGACTTCATCAAGGAGAGGTGGCTCGGCCCCGCGCAGGTCAGCTCACAGCAGCCGCGGCCCGATCGACGTCTGTTGGTTTGCCGCGCACAACTCTCCGAAACTAATTCGGATTCTCGAGTATTTTTACAGGAAGACGGAGATTAATTTACAGCATGATACAGGCTTATTAAAACGGGAGTTTAGTACTTATTGTAGGACGTATTGTGAGCCCTCAAGGGTAGACACACGCAGTGCCGGTGGCGGTTTCCACCATGAAGCAGTAGTGAGTTTCGGTTGGAAGGGTTAGGCAACTGTTGTACTATGAAACTAAGGCTTAGAACTCCTGCCTCGAGGAGGGTGGCGGAATTTACATTGTGGATTTTTATGGACTCCGCTAAACATTTAATATTAGGTGGGTCGTGAGCTCGTCCAACCAACTAACTAAAAGGCAATTACATGCCAAAAATTATACAGCAAATAATCAATATTATTAATACGAAAGTAACTCTGTTTCGTATTCACGCTCATCCCTCTGAACCGGAACAATGTACGCTATCCTTCTCCCCACAGCTGAGCACGAGCCCCTGCCGACGGGACTTAACGTGCGTAAGGGAATCTGCGGCGGACAGCTAGTCTAGATAATAAGACAATCGAAGTTCGTAGCAGTGCAAAATAGCGTTGTCATAGATTTGCCGCTTTCAATAGATTCGTAAATCTTTTTGTGTTTTTTCATGAATTTGGATGAATTTATTACGTTACAGGCTTCATTCCCAGCGGCGGAGCACGGCGGAGTCTCCAACGTGTTAGCGTCCAGCGACGGAGAGCGACCGACCGTGCGCCCGAAATGGGACTCATAGTTCATCATAGTCTCGCGCTCACACTACCGCTTATTGAACTGCCTAAGTACTGCTTGTAATTACAAATCGATAACAAATTTCAATGGACGGAACAAAACTACCCAACTCGACGTAAATGTGTTATTACTCTGAGTGAACAGAGGTCTCTTGGAAAGAACACATTGCGATTATATCTGGCGCAGGCGTTCCGAGTCAGTGTGAGATGCGAGGTACTACGTCACCTTGAGTGTGATCGAAATTTATTGTACCATTCACCTGATAATATTATTGTTATAACAATATGATACTACTACCTATTAGTACTGTAATGCTATTGGTACGGACTCCAAGCCGTTACCCAGTGTACGCCGACCTAAAATATTCTGTTACTCCAGCAACAGATTTTAATATGATGGTTTCATGTACAAGTATATTTCTGGGGCCAACTTCTCATAGGCACTTCGCGGGCACACCATTCTTTCACTGGTCACAACATAGCACAAAAAAATTATCCCAGTGCTCTTGCGTATGCGTTCTCAAGGGTCCACAGACAACTAATGCAAACTGTGTACCCGTCACTGCGACTGGGACGTGGGCATCGACGCCATAAAATCACAAACCTCCGACGCGTGGAAGAGACAACCGTACGTAATGGCGCGATGTTGGCGGCCGGCGAGTCAGACATGTTGGCAGTGTTAAATAGAATGGACAGCATCTCACTAACACGTTTGAACTCTCCATCCACAAATATAAAACTAAACTTGTGGTAACAGACTACAAGTCGTCGCTAGGGCCTCACTGGAAGGTAGAACCTACAAGCTTCTCGTAGATGCACTTGAAATAAGCTGTTGCAGAAGACATTATGGTTCATCGGACAAACTTACCCACGACCACCTGTCTTTAACGCATGTTCATTGTCATGAACGAAATCGACAAACTTAAATCGTTGGTGGTAAGAAGCAGGGCGGCGACGACGGGAAATTACAAGGGCGCAAAATTGGGAGGCGGCGACCGCGACCCTTGGTACTCATTTTGGTGTCTAGACGACAGCCGTCGAGCCGCGCCATCGGACTGACGTACGATTTTAGTAAAATAAAGATTATCCTGATATTAAGATTGTGGTTCTTTCATAATTAGGATCGGAAAGGAAATTATGTAGATGCATACATGTACATATATATATGCATGTACATAATTTTACATTAATGAACGATTTTGGGATTCTATAGAGATTCTATTAAAAACGCAAAGAACATGACTTTATCTGAATATTAAAAATCTATTAATAATATTTTATAGTTAAGTATTAAATCAGACAATTCGATGTCACTTGTAAAATAGGCTGAGAACAGAAGGGTGGATGTATTTATTATTTTTTTAATAAAAAGAATTTTTCATTTTAACACTTTATTTTATTTGAAAAGTTCATAGCTTACAATAAATAGCTCGGACCCCACTAGCGTTAATCATAATTAATGAGATTATTTTTGATTTGAATTCATTATCTTCTATATATTATATAAAAATGGAGTTTGTATATTTGTCCTATGTGCGTTCCCAAACCATCGGTCCGATAGTGACCAAGCTTGGTACACTGGTCGGCACCGTGGCCGCGCGATGCTGGCTTCAAGAAATCGATGGTTTTCACACGACCACGGCGTGCCCGGGTGCCGCTGGTCGTGAATAAAGTAATGTTGGATACTAATTTTTTTGTGGTCATGGTCCGATTTTCCCCAAGACATCAACATCCCGCTCTTGTGAGACTGTCGTAGGGGTGGCTACTCTTGCGTTCCTTCACCCTGACCCGGGACAGAGGGGCCGCGGTCAGCACCACGACGCGCGCGTCACCCGGACACGCAGTGTTGAGGTGGTAATATGTTGCCAACGTATTGCAATATTATGTTCTAACGTATTGCACAATATTATCTAGACTTAAAAATAGGTGGCTTGACTTGAACAATGAAAATAAAACTAAGTATATAGCCCTAAACAGATGTTTAACTAACATTATTTAAAAAGTTGTATCAAAGGATGTCGATAGAGATGTAAGTAGCGCCATCTGTGATGCCGAAGCGACCAGTCGTACTACCGGGGATGTTCTGGATACCGTAGAGCCGTGGTGTCGGCTGCGCGGGGGCACTCACTTCTACTCGAAGAGATGCAGCGGACGAAAGTGGACCATGAAGGTCAATAATCAAATTGAGTTTTAATTAGTATTTCGGTGAAAGTTTTTACTCATCCCGAGCCCCAGCGCAACACGCCTGCACCGAGGAGGCGGGCAGGGCGCGTGCCGCAGCTCGACCGCCGTGCACAAGTAATCGATACAATTAATTGAACGACAGCTTCATTACGGAGACACGGCCCCGCGCGCTGCGGACGCCCAGGATACGTTACGGTAGGTAGGGTTCTATTTGTGCCGGGCCTCGGGCCTTCTCACCCCCTCGCATGTGGGGGCGCGCACCGGCGGCGGCATTACCAGGGTTTGTTTTAACGATAAATTAAAAAAGTTTATTGTTTACATAAATAATTGCTGTTGTTTTGGAACTTTTTCTGAGGTTGAATTATATTTTCATTAAATCAATCAAAATTAGACGAGGAAATTGAGTAATTATAGGGACAGCAGTCGTCTGCGACCGGAGGTGGCGCCCCCCGGCGGCAGCCCCCGCGCGCACAGTATTGTTTCGACTTATTACTTATCTAGAGGGAGACAGGGCACGTGAAGTCGCTCAGAGCTCGACGTTGTTGAGGTTGGAGGCGGAGTGCGAGGGCAGGTCGTCGGCCAGCAGCAGCGTGCCGATGGGCACCACGGCCGCGTCGCGCTCCCGCAGCTTGCGCATCTCGTTCCGCAGCTTCTCCAGCACCGCGTAGTTGGGCTCGTTGTGGCGCGCCTTGTCCTGCAGGAGCGTGATCTGCTGCTCCTCTAGCTTCTTCTCTTTGCAGCTCTTCACGGACCGCGAGCCGTACAGCCGCAGCAGCGAGCCCCACGAGCGCACGTGGGGGTGCAGGGCCTGCAAGCAGCAGCGGGGGTCAGGGCGGGGCGTTGGGGGCTGGGGGTCGGGGCGCGGGGCGACACTCACCTGCAGGATGGACTGCGACGCGCGCTGCTTGGCCGTCTTCTTGTTCTTGCAGACCACGGTGGCGGTGTGCTTGCCCACCTTCATTGTCAATTCAATCTTTTGGTTTTCAAACTTTTTCATCTGGAATGGTAAAAGTTAAGTAAGTCTGTGATCAGTCGCCGAAGAGCGAAGTGGCACGTGTCGGAGGGGCACCTCGGTGTGCACGTGCCGGTCGCCGGCGCCGAAGTTCCTGAGCAGGCAGGTGCGCAGGATGGCGTGCGGCGAGGGCTCGCAGGTGGCGGCGCAGAACTCGGCGATGCGCGGGTCCTCGATGCCGACGTAGTCGAAGAAGGTGAAGTCGGGGTCGGCGTCGCGGCGGCGGCCGTCCAGCTCGTCCTTCATCTCGGGGATGAGGATGTGGATGGAGGCGCGCGCGGCCGCCGACTTGGCCTGGCGCTTGCTGGAGCCGCGGCCCACGCCGTACTGCATGCCGCCGATGTACACCGTGGCCTGGTAGGGCGTGGCGGCGTTCTCTGCGGACACGAGCAGCGCGTGAGCACGGCGTGACGTCACGGCGCGCCCGCGTGACGTCACCGCACTCACCCAGCTGCTTGAACTCGTAGACGGGCTGCTTCTGCAGGGCGCGGCCCACGTACTCGTGGAACACGGCGAGGTAGCTGCGCCCGTCCATGTTCATGACCCAGTCGCGCTTGGTGGACTTGCCGCCTGCTCGCAATGCAGCCGTTAGTGCTAGCGTTAGTTCGTCGCTAACTACTTCAACTTATATTTTTTGCCACGATATTAAAGACAAATGAATTATGCTCAAACACAAGATAAATTACAGAAATTATTTTTACATGTGTCTTATGTGGTCTGTTTGTGTGTAGTGTGCGCGTTTGTGTGCTACCTTCTGCGTCGTGCGCGCCGTGCTGCGCGGGGATGGCGATGAGCTTGGTGCCCTCGGGCAGCGCCGGGTACTGCAGGGCCTTCCGCGCCTTGGTGTACTTGCGCTTGTCGGCCCAGCGCCTGCACACGGGACACGCTACTGCTCAGGGTGCACTCCGACGCGGAGTATACACACATAAATACAATAAATACAGAAAAGCACTCACTTGAAAAGCATAATATTGACGGTCTTAAACTTGAACAGCTTAGCGCAGTACTCGTTGACCTGCTCGTGAGTCAAGTGCTGGGTCTTCCAGCTGGTGCTGACGGTCTCCACCCTGGGGGGAGGCATCACGATCCCGCCGGGCAGAACCACGGGTTTCCTGTTGGCGGGGATGCCATCATCGTTCTCCTGCCTGCTTACACTGCCGCCACTGCTGGTGGTGTCTCCAGTAGTGCCGCCGGTGGTAGCACTGCTGGTGGTGTCCCCAGTAGTGCCGCCGGTGGTAGCACTGCTGGTGGTGTCTCCAGTAGTGTCGCCTGTGGTAGCACTGCTGGTGGTGTCTCCAGTAGTGTCGCCTGTGGTAGCACTGCTAGTGGTGTCTCCAGTAGTGGCACCGGTGGTAGCGCTGCTGGTGGTGTCCCCAGTGGCAGCGCTGTCGGCGGGGTCCCCAGTAGTGGCACTGGTGGCAGCGAAGGGGCAGCGAGGAACGGGCGGCTCCGAGGCGGCGTCGCTGTGCGCCGTGTTCCAGGTCCCATTGCGGATCTGTTCTTGGATCTTGTTGTCAATTTCCTTTTGTTTTTCTTCCTCCTCTAAGTACTTTCTGTACGCAAGACACGGGATGGCGCTGATGGGAATATCGTGCCGCTGAAATAATATCAATCAGACAGTGGGTTACTATGGAACACAATGTTGCCCTCGTCCGAGAACAGAGCCCATAGAGCTCCACGCACGCGCCGGGCGCTTCGAACGAAGAGAGGGAGACTCGGCCGGTCTCTGCCGTTCAGTTATATCATTTCAAGTGCAAAGCATATTGGTATAGATTACATCATTACCTACGAAATTGCCGTTTACGAGCAGTAGGTATACAGAAGTTCAATATACGACTTGAAGTCATCATGGCTTGCGGGGCGCGGCGTGGTGTGGGGGGTGGGGGGGTGGTCCGCAGTCGGGTACCGTGAAATACGAAATGCTTACGATTGACTTCCACGGTGAAGAGATAACTTTTTTTTTATTGCCCTTATAGGCAGACGAGCATACGGCCCACCTGATGGTGAGTGGTTGCCGTCGCCCATGGACTTCAGCAATGCAAGGGGCAGAGCCAAGCCGCTGCCTACCGCTTAATACTCTCCACAAGCCTCTTTTAAAGAAGGACATGTCATAGCGCTCGGGAAACACCGTGGGGGGGAGCTCATTCCAAAGCCGGATGGTACGTGACAAAAAAGACCTCTGGAAACGCACTGTCGATAACGCAGCGGTTCCAGATGATATAGATGAACTCGGCTCCGATGGCGGAAGGTGCGATGATAATATCGTGAGTTAAAGGTCAACCCCAAAATTATAATTTCTGTTTTTGTTTTTTTATTGCTTTCATACGTGGAAGAGCTCACGGCCCACCTGGTATTGAATGGTTACCGGAGCCCATAGACATCCACAACGTAAATACCGCCACTCACCTTGAGACATGAGTTCTAAGATCTCAGTACAGTACAACAGCTGCCCCGCTCTTCAAACTGAAACTCTTTACTGCCGTAAAGTATATACGTTGCAGATGTCTATGGGCTCCGATAACCACTTAACACTAGGAGGGCGGTGAGCTGCTAAGTCAGCGATAGATAGATTATCATCAGCTTTCACTACGAGGGCGGCACTGAAAATTTCGGGAATTAACCAAGTGACACAACATTACTATTTAAAAATGTATTAATTGCTTTTCGAAGTATTCTCCGCGAAATTTGACACATTTTTCCATACGATGGAACAATCATTGAAGCAACCATTCCATTCGGAAGTTGGGGTCTCCAAAATGGCCGTTTTGTAGGCGTCCACAACTTCTTCAGGTGATGAAAATCTCTGTCCACGCAATTTATTCTTTATTTTAGGGAAAGTATAGAAATTATTAGGGCTTAGGTCGGGGCTGTACGGCGGATGGTCTAATAATTCTATGTTTTCTTGCTCTAAAAACTCTTTTGATCTGTGCGCGGTGTGAGAACTCGCATTGTCGTGATGGAGGATGATGCGGCGGTTGCAGTTCTCTTTACGGAGTTCAGAAACGACCTGTGGCAAACAAATGCTAGCATACCATTCTGCATTATCCGTTCTCTGTCCCTCAAGAGGAATAGTCGTAACATGGCCGGTTTTGGAGACAAACGTGGCCACCATTTTTTTTGCAACACTCCGTGAACGAACAATTTTTGTTGGCTTTAACTCATTTTCGAACACCCAAACTCGTGACTGGTTTTTTGTTTCGGGTTCGTACGCGTATATCCAGGATTCGTCACCTGATACAATGTTGTATACAGCATTTGAGGATCCTGCGTGGAATCTTTCGAGAGTTCTGACGCACCAAGTAACGCGAGCCGCTTTTTGCTCTTCACAGAGCGAATGCGGTATTCATCGGGAAAACAACTTTTTTACACCTAAGTAATTGTTCATGCAAGATTATTTGTATTTGACTCATGCCAATGCCTAAAGTTGCCTGAATTTCGAGGTATGTCACATGTCGATCTTCCTCAATCAGCTTACGCACAGCATCAACGTTTTCTTGGGTGACTGCAGTTTTTGGACGACCTCGACGGGGATCATCACAGCTTGACACGTCTACGTTGAAACTTAGCAAACCAGCGATAAATTGTGGTATTGGATGGGGCTTCATCACCAAATGCAGAAATCATCCGGTCAACACACTGTTTTTGTGTTAAACCACTTCGAAAGTCATAACAAATCATCACTCTTGAATTTTCTCGAGTCAATTCCATTTTCTCAACGACTAAACAAGTTTGACAATACCTCGTGACAAGACCGAGAATATTTTTTTAAATAAATAAATGGTATTCGATTTTTAAAACCAAGGAGTTTTCAATTAAAAAGATTTTAATATGACAGGAATAGTGGAAATATTCCATTCCCGATACTTTTAGTGCAGCCTAGTATCGACTTTAATTCGTCCTTGTTGACTTTAGTGTACCGGCGGCGGGGTTTTTAGATCATAACTTCCATGTCGGAAGCATTCGGACCAACAACGAGTCGTGTATTGGTTTGTAGAGTTCGCTCCGCACACGTCAGTGATGTTCTGAGCAGTTTCTGCGGCATTACTACCGCGACGGAACTCTTATTGCAAATGACACAAATGTAATGAAAACAAAATATTAATCAATAAACAAATGACTGAATATGAAAAGATAATTGTTTTAAAAATAAAATTCATTTGAATTTAGAAAGTATTGCGAGTCACTTAAAAATTAAGTTTCAAATGGCCAGCATTGTAAAACTTCATGGATAAGGACCTACTAGATGTATATGAAGAGTGAGGTGCAGTCACCTCGCAGGAGGCGGGACGGTTGACAAATTTTAACATCATACTACCACAAACAAATCCCAATTTTATAAAATGTCTCCATATTTTTGTAAATTTTCATGAAACTTTGCTAAATCAATTCTAAAATAAAATATAAATAGTTGGTGTATTTAAAACATTCGCAACATTGAACCGTCGAGCTCAGACGCAGGCTGGGTGCGGAGTATAGTTACCCGGATGTTCCCTTTCCCGAGGAAGTAGGGCTTGGAGAGCGTGCAGACCCTGGTGGAGCGGTGCATGTAGACCGGCATGCCGCTGTAGTGTCGGACCATCATCCAGTCCAGCGGAAGCACTTCGAAGTGGTTGGCGCCCTTGTCTGTAATAACGTTGGAGTTAACGTTAAACCCTCAGTTTGTTTTTCCTACCTATGCTGATAGCCTTGAGAGACTATTTCAGCTTCATCCTAACGTGTGTAGCTCATAATGTAAGCTCACGGGGCTCGAGCCGGAGTGTTGCTAACACTAGCACTAGCATGAGCCGTGCTTCGCAGAATCTACCACCGGATCCGAAACGCGAGCCACAGAAGATCCGGCGAGAAAACTCAGTGGGCTGTGTCCGTGGGTTAATTCGCTCGTCGAGCCCTTCGTCGCAGGCGACGGGTTCGACGAGGACGGTAACCGGTGCTTGTGGTGCCTAAAAGCACCGTTAATGGATCGGGATCGATCCGTAATGACGTGCTTTGGGCGACGTCAATTGTTTACCATTCGGTCTACAGTATTGGGTATGTAGCCCTCAGATTGCCGTTTTAATAGAATACCATTAATTTTTTTAGTTCTTATTATCACGGTAGTATACATTAAGTATACTCAAGCAATCAAATGTAAAATTTAATAGATTTCTATGGTTGTCCGCTCATAGTTTAGAGCCTGGATTAAAACATTTTAAAAGCAAACGTCATGACCCGCGCGACGCCGAGTGTTTCTTGTCTAATAAATACGTCGGTGAGTTCGCTGGTCCGTACCTTCCAAACCGCAGAAACCGCGAGAAACGTTTAATACAGTAATCCCCCCTATAACACGGTAGATTGCTTCCGCGTTATAGAAAACACGCTGTAGCAGTATTCTCGCATAACGCACTTGTATGACCCCATATATGTAACGTGTTACGTACAAATAATTACAATATAACAAATGTTTTTACAATTCAAAAACTAGAAACACAAATTTAATAAATTAATTTAATTTTATACCAAGATAATTAACACAATATGCAAAGGTATAGTAATCGGCACGAGTCTTGTGCTCTCGACGAGAGTGGGGTGCCATCTGCGCATCGTACACATAGGGTCAAAATAAATGGTTCACTCATGTGTTTAATATTAGGGGTTAAACTCGGTTAAAGTATGAAATTGCCGATTTGTACTGCAAAATTTAAATTCGTTGTAGTAATTTCGTTTTAACATAATATTTATCTAATCAAAATATCTACCATTATTATCTATACATTGCTGCCATCTAATAGGCAGGTCATTTATGCATTTGCGATAGAACTCTGATGATCTAGATTCTACGAACTGTGTGAAAGCATTTTGTACTGCCTCCTGGGAAGAAAACTTTTTATCACATAGAAAATTGTCCAAATCACGAAAGTAATTGTAGTTCGTGGGAGCAAGGTCTGGCGAATACGACGACTGGTTCCTAATTGCAGTTCCTGTAGAGTTAAAACGGTTTCTCGTGCTGTATGAGGTCTCGCGTTATCGTGGAGCAATAATGGAGCAAAATACACGAAATAAAAAATATTTTGTTAAGCACTTCATTCTATCATAAATGACATACCATACATCACATCATCGATCTTTACGTGGTCACCGGAGCCCGTATACATCTACTATGTAAATGCCACAGATTAATTGAGATATAAGTTTTGAGGTTTCAGTATAGTTACAACGGCTGCCCCACCCTTCAAACCAAAACGCATTACTGCTTCACCGCAGAAATGGGCAGGATGGTGGTACCTATCCGTGCGGACTCACAAGAGTAAACAGAGTCCAGCAAACGATCACTTTTCCTATATAGCTCTTTTATTTTATTCACTTTTTGGCACAGTTTATTCCAATCAGTGACAGTCATCAAATTGACTTTTTATTTAATTATGTCGGTCACAGCTTTAACTACTCCAACTAACGTTCTCGCTGCTAACATGAAAGTATAGATAGTTTACTGTTAGTTAAAACTTGCAAATCATTTACATAATTGATGTTATTTTCTTTATCAGTATTGTTGACTACTTTACTACCTAACACTGTATATACCTAGTCAGGTCATAAATTCTGTCACATGTTTAATGTAAAATAATTGAAACAAGTTTATTCATTATGTAACCATTCATATACCAAAATAAACTTAACAAAACATAGATTCTTATGACACTAAAGTTTATTCAAAATGACCTCCGTGATTTTGAATACAGGCCTTCAATCTGCGCGGCCAGTCGTCTATCGCAGCACGAACGAGGTCCATGTCAATATCGGCGGCTGCCTTAATCAAGGATGTCTTGAGTGACTAAATTGGGATGAGGCTTTGAGCACGCCTTTTCCTCCAAGTGTTGCCATATCTTGTAATCTAACGGATTCAAATCTGGACTGGAGGAGGGCCAGTCTTCGTGCCGGATGAAGTCGATTTCACGCGCCGCCAGCCAGTCTTGTGTGCTCTTCGCTCTATGAGCTGGCGCCGAATCTTGTTGGAATACCCAGTGCCTGTTATTGAACATGGTATGAGAAACAGGTTCCACAAGGTTCGTCAGGACTGTATTTTGATACATAACTGCATTCGTTTTTACACCTTTCTCACAAAAATGTACCTCTGTTAAGCCCCAATAAGAAACTCCCAACCATACCATTAGCGAGGATGGAAAATGACCTCGTTGGACACGCGGAATACGGTTACTCGCTTCTTCACTACTGTGTGCGTACACCTTATCATTTTGTTTGTTGTAGCTCTCTTCTACGGTAAAATTTTTTTCATCCGAAAAAAGAATTTCCCGATATTTTTTTCCCGTGTTCCGCTTCAACAAAGCGCGGCATCTCTTCAGTCTCAGGTCCATTAGACGAGCATTCAAACGATGTCCTGTTTTTCTTCGATATGCCCGAAGCCCTAAGTCTTCATTTAACACCCTTTTCACCGTGGTTCTGCTTAACCCCATCTGAAGGGCCAACAGTTTCTGCTTACGTTTGGGATTTCTTTGAATTCGCGCCTTCACAGCTTTTATCACTGCTGGAGTCCTAACAGACCGAGGGCGACCACTTCTTGACCTGTCATCTACACTAGAGTCTTCATTGTATCGTTTGATGGTACGATAAACGAATCTTTTGGTTATATTCAAATTTTTCAGTATGTTAAATATTTGAATTGGCGCGTAACCGCAACGATACAACGCAATAACTGCAACACGGTCTTCTTTAAGCGTCCACTCCATATTGTAAAAATGAGTAAAATTCTAAAAGTATACATTTTTATTTTCATGAACAATTCGTAATTCGAATTCAATAAACTTTTTTGTGGCCAGCATTCTAAAAGAAAAGTTTTTACTGTGTGACAGTACTTATGACCTGACTAGTTATATATGGTTTCATTTTGAGAATAAAGTTTAAAATATTACATTACTAGCGACCCGCCCTCGCTTCGCTTCGGAAACATTAAAACACACATGAAACCAAGAAAAAAAAAATAAAAAAAAATTTAAAAAAAGTAGCCATGTTCATCAGGGACAATGTCGGCTTCTAATGGAAAAATAATTTTTCAAATCGGTCCAGTAGTTTCGGAGCCTATTCGAAACAAACAAATAAACAAATCTTTCCTCTTTATAATATAAATAAAATAATAATAATAATAATATAAGTATAAGTATAAGTATAGATTAGAATATTATATTAATACTAAGTTGATAAATACTTACTAAAGACAATAGACAAACGGAGACCTCGATATTTTTGAACCAAGACTCAAGGGATTTGTCAGTTGTGTGAAGGATAGGAGGAAGGATATCATATTTAACAATGGCTAGTTATCGATATTGAATGTGTGAGAATTAATCTTCATCATGGTATACCCTGAAGAGGGATGAAATTTGTGTTGGTTGTATTGTAGTTGTCTACATATTATTATTATGTGGATACTTCATATTATTTTTTTTGTTTTTTTTTTCCCTGGAACTCATAATTTTATTTGTAATTTTGTTTTCAATAACCAATATGGAGGCTCGCTCGCTATGTACATTAATACAGGTTTGCTGAGTGCATATATCATTTAGACTGCAATCCAGATCAGACTTAGGTACTATTTGTACGATTTAGTTAATATGTTATGTACTGTAATTATTGTGATTTGTTTTGTGCATCAATAAAATATATATAAAAATTGAATGAGTTTGAATAAAAAAAATGTGGGGCTATTAAAATTGGACAAAAGTGTAGTTTGCTGCACTGATGCGCATGCACAACACAGGGAACCAATCACAACTGACGGCAGGTGACGTGCCGCGGGTAGATCCAATCACGTAATCAATATGGCTTACGCCACCCCCGTTCTTGCCTCGTTCCTCCAAACAGACCCAAAAATGGACTTCTGCGCATGTCAAGGTCAGAGCTCAAGACTCGTGCCGACTTATAAACTGTACAAATCATTATAAATTTCACAATACAGTAATAGTAAAACGTGCAAAATGCCCGCGTTATATGGGGTATGCCCGTGTTATACGAGGGACTGAAATCGCGTAATATAAAAATGCGTTATAAGAGTACCGTGTTATAAGGGCTTAATGGAAGTGATATAAGAGTGAGTGCCTATTTGGTGGAGTAAAATGTATTCAGTGTGCGCACTCAATTCGTATGACCAGTAATAATGCGTTTACTTCAGATATCACTATTCGCATCTTTAAATATGTGTGGCCAGCCTTAATGTTAACTACGAATCATATTACGATATCTTCTGTAAAACACAGTTCAAGGGTTGGCGGAAGAAGAGGTTGTTCGCTAAATACAAGTACTCATTATTCCAAAACTATTTACTTCGATTATCCTAATAAAGCACTACCTACAGTTGTCGGCTTGACGCACCCCTTGAGGGACACCCTGTATCTGATATACTTTTTAGATAGTTGGTTACGACTGAGATTTGGGGAATAAAAATATCGTTATGAATCAATGAATCGGTCACCTACCAATTTAAAATGAAACTGTAAAACTAATAGTAATTAGATGGGTAGAAGGCTGCCTTTTACAAAACACTGCACCGGTATCACACGACCCCCATATGCGATAGTTTCATACAATTGCCCATTGGGTGCATGGATACTGTGATGTGATTTAGACTACAAGAGATAACTTGTGAGGAGCCCAATAAAAACCATCTCTCACAATTCTCATGACAGGGCAGTGTCACCAAATGAAAGTTATTGTATTGCCAGTGTTTGTTGAAGTCAATTAACTTACCTTCTAAAACAATTTTCTTTCCCATAACGTATGCCTTCTCCTTAGGTTTAGGAGCGCCCTTAAAGCCCTCCGGAAGATCTTCATCTAACATTTTCTCTATTTCATCTTCGGGCACACCTTCTGATTTTCCTAAAATATATTATTAATTAATAAAGTAGTAGACGACATTGTAAATAGTTACTTAATATACCTATTCAGTTAGAAAACAATTGACGAAATCATCACAATTTAATTGGGATTTTGCATAATTATCATGCCTATAACACTTCCTTCTTAACTATTCCTACAGCAAAGCAACCATGCATATGGATTCAACAGTAGTATAGTTGAGCATGTCGCCCTTCGCATCAACATTGGTGTGTCTATGGGTCTAAGAATGAAAGCTCATCAATCAATTTATGCTAATAAAAAACTTTAACCTTTGAATCTACATTAGTTGCAAGTGTTTTTGTATCTTAACACTAAGTTGTCTGTCAATATCATATATACATAATTACTGTAGTAGGGCATGCTGTGAGCCTGAGCAAGTAGCCATATCAGCCCATTTTTGTTACAAAGCAGTTAGGTGTCAATTTAAAGTGTGGGCAGCTGTTATACAATACAATGGAGGCTCAACCTAGACATGTAATATTATTATAATACCTCATATTTTTAATGGGTGACAGTATTCACACATGAGATGTCTATGTGCTCCAATAATCACTATACTTCAGGTGAGCCATGAGCTCGTTCATCAAATTTTACTATATAGACAGAATGCAGGTAAAATACTGCATTATCTTTCTCCTAAGTTGTGTTAAAACCTTGAGTATTCAAAATTGTAATGTTTTCACTCTGTTGTGTATTCTACCATTATCAATTACTCTGTATAGTAAAAGCAAGAATACTTTTTTATTGTATATCCGGTGAACTGATTTGACCTATCTACTATTTGTTGTAAGGAATCACTTGATTTTTATTTTTGTGGGTTTTAATTTTTTACTTCACATAACACTTCTAATGCATGCACTTACTCAATATTCAATAGATTCAAGAACAACACCGAAACATAGTTAATAAGGAGCCTACCCTCAGTGGACTCTGTATCCTCGTCATTACTATCTTCTTCGTTGGACTTCACCTCATCTAGAACTTTGAATTCCCGCAGCTGCTGCAGCTCAGTAGGGGTCACATAATCAGTATATTTATCAGTACTTATCTTAAAGTCTTTGTTATTATCTACAATGGACACATCTTGAGTGAAATCAACATCTTCTACCGAATTGTCCACCTTTGGCTTCTTCGCTGGTGGCATATGCTGATCTTCCTCATTCATTTTATTCTGTTTAAAAACGTGCGTTCATTGAAAATGTTTTTAATGAAATAGGAACACATTAATTTATCTTCAACATACCATGTTGGGCATAATCCATTAAATTACATAAACTAAGATACACGTTGATAACAATAACTTTACAATTCTGACACTAATGAATTTTACACATTACTTTCAAACTGCTGAAAAATAGCTATATGTAATAAACCTTTTTACTCTTGAGAGGTTTTCAATAAAATAAATTTGGAACAGTCCATGTTATAAAATTTATTTTATATCCTGATTTTAGCAGACTTAATAACTAGATATTGACATTCTCAAAAAAAAATAAAAAAAATCTTACTATTAATTTTTTTGTTACTAAACAATGATGGTAAAAGAAAATAATGCTCTACAAAATGTCATTTTTAAAATTCATCAAAAATGTGCAAATATTCATTTGCTAAGAAGCTACTTATATTATTTTGTGTTGCATTCAATTTCTAAATTGGAGTAGTTTGAGGTGCATTTCTCAGGATTTTTTTGTATTACAATACTCAAATCAAATAGACATTTAGAGGCACTTTCACCTCAGCGTACAGAAATTAACTAAATACCCAAAGTGATGTAACACAGTCCACAGATAGCGATGGCACTTAAAATCCTATGTGTTCCAACAGTTGGATTTCAGCCATCACTTGCTGTAAACCTTAGTTAGTAGCGGGACCGAGAGCAAGACGTGCAAAGCGGCCATGAAGACTTCAGCAGGATTGCGACAGACCAGAACCTCTGATATAAACACCGAGTCTAGTCTGTAGCAAAACCGCAACGTTACAGGACGACTGGACTCTATACCTCCTTAACCGCTCCCGGGTAGACGCGTTCCTGTAGAATTTCTGTTGCTATCCTTCAAAACGATCAAACACTGCATTAAAGAAAATGCAAATTATGACCTGGTTAAAAGCGTATGTATTCACGATACATATTTCGACAAAAACCTATAAGTATGTAAATCAGATGTGGCTTGGTGATAGTTTATATTCATTGTTAGAGACAGTAAATTTCAGTTTCATTACTAGTACCGTACGTTATGTGCGAGATACTTACGCTCGTGACTGAAAAGGTTAATCAATAATCAATAAAACATGTATTTAGGGAAATCTGATAAACTTATTTTGCAACCACACACCGTCGAAAACGGCTAGCGTGTCTGAGCACTTAGTAAAATAGTGTTGAATGAATATTGAATACGGTACCGTACCGACTTTTAGGAAATAACGATAAATTTTCAGAAGACAAGAGCTATCCTCATTTTTTTAGGGAACTTTATGACCTGGTAACTAAGACCTATAGGTCAAATCCTAATTTTTTTAAGGGCTTTTACGACCTGGTAACTAAGACTATTAAGTCAAGTCTTATTTTAATTGTAATGAAAACTTTTTTATATAAAAAATGATATTATGAAATGAAATGAAGTTCATTAATATGAAACATGGCATGAAATGGAATGAAACGAAATGGAATAAAATGAAATGAAATGAGATGAGATGATATGGGATGAAATATAATTTCAGTAAAATAGTGGTCATTTACTGAAATTTCTCCAGTGGGCTTTTTGGAGGATCCCGAGAAGTCACGCCCAGCAGCGTTGTTTCATTTTCCTACATTTGTGCACTTTCACAGATATTAAACAGTTAATGAACCACCATTATTACACATTTAAACCTGAAGAAACACTAAATAGACAAAATAAAACAAATCACACAACTTCACTCTCGCGTTCCCGCCAAAAAAAACTACAGGCTACAGACTACATAATATATTAATTTGTGCAAACTACTAAGAGGTGCTTACGCATAAATAGTACCATGTGCACGCATGCATATGAAGGGTAGACCGGTCATCGTCCTGTCGAACCCGTCGCTTGTGACGAAGGGCTCGACGAGTAAATTAACCCTCAGACGCAGCCCACTGAGTTTCTGGCCGGATCTTTTCAGTGGGTCGCGTTTCCGATTCAGCGGTAGATTCTGCGAAGCACGGCTCTTGCTAGGCTTGGTTTTTTTTTTTTTTGCTTAGATTGGTGGACGAGCTCACAGCCCACCTGGTGTTAAGTGGTTACTGGAGCCCATGGACATCTACAACGTAAATGCGTCACTCACCTTGAGATATAAGTTCTCAGATCTCAGTATAGTTACAACGGCTGCTCCAACCTTCAAATCGAAACGCATTACTGCTTCACGGCAGAAATAGGCAGGGCGGTGGTACTTAACCGCGCGGACTCACAAGAGGTCCTACCACCAGTAACGTGTTACTACGTGTTAGCAACGTCATCAGGTTTGAGCCCCGTGAGCTCACCTACTAGTTAAGGCTACGCTGATATAGCCTCTCAAGGCACTCAGCTTAGGTAGGAAAAAAAGAAATGTACCATCTTGTATAGAGGACAAGCGAAAAAATGTCTACCTGTAAACAACAAATTATTGTTGTAAGACTCACCCAAATAGCGCTAGTGGAGGAAGTGGAAATGATATGAGTATAGCAGTTTTAAACAGAGTGCAGTGTGCTTGAATTAAATTGAAGTGTGGTTAAGGCGCTGTTTTTAATCGTTCTACTTGCTACTATATGGCGCCACCTTGTTTGCTCTCTTTCAGCGGACACTTTTTACACTGAGATAGTGCTCGTTACTTCTACTCTCCTTAATAGTATGGGTCAAATATATTAAGTGTATAATCTATGGTATGGGTATATTCAAATCACAGATAGAATCATATATAACACACTTAACAGGATAATAGGACAGAACCTCTACGTGGCACCCGAAACAAGCGACGTACGGATTTGAAATTCTATGTTCACTAATTAAAGAGACAGAAGCTGTTCTATATGTGGTCGTGGTGCGCACGAACTATTCGCCATTAATCTGATACATTACACGTATAAACCTAAAAAAACAATTAAATTAACTTGATGATCATTAAATTGTGACCTCAATCACGTTTTTCTTAAGTTTGTGTTCATATTGCAAGTGCACCCAGAGGCGCTGAAAGCTTTCTTTTGGCCAAATAGCAAGATTTGAATTGGACACGAGCGTGTCTACGTCGAAGGTCAAAATACTTGAAAAGCATGAAACGAGACAATTCGCTACGAAGGAAAAGCAATCCAAAGTAGTGATAGAGTGCCATATAGTACGGTGAACTAAGCTGACTACTAGTGTGTATTAGATCCTGGTGAAATCGAGTCAATGTGACTAGGTATCGTCAGTTTGGTGTAATCTGTTCAATAGTTTACGTTGAGAACCCCAGTCCTGGCAATACAATTGCGTCTTCGAATTCATCATATAGGTATATGTGTGTTCAATAGTCAATAGGTTTTTCTACATGAGATAAAACTTAAGCGAATGCAAGGATTAGGGCCAAAAAACATACAAACACTCTTTTTTATTTATTTATTATGTTCTTCATTTCAGAGCTAGTTTAGAAACAGCATTGGAACAAATAAATTTAATTATCTCAGCAAAACACACATATTATTATGTAATAAATCAAGTACATAGTCTTCTAAACATTTATCACAGAATTTTTCATATTTACATACTAATGTTCAAGATTACAAAGGAAGGTGTTGTAGCTCGCGGCGGGGCGGGGCGCGGCGCGGCGGGGCGCGGCGGCTGCGCGGCTCTACCGGCGGCGGCGGCGCGGCGCGGCGGGGCGGGGCGGCACGGTCAGCGTGGCGGCGGCCAGCTCGTCGCGCGACACGGCGCCGGACCGCTCCAGCTGCGCTCGCGCCTCCACAAAGAACATCACGTCGCGGAGTTGCTCCTTCAGATCGCTTACCTGCACACACGAACACTCAGTCCTTGAGAGGCGGATTTCCAAAGTTGTGGTGGAGTTAGGGATAACATAACGAATTACAGACTAACCATAAGTTAGTGGCAACTTAACATCATCGTTATGACGGGTGAGCTTCCCCAGCGCCCCTGTGCCTAGTGGTTTGTGTTCACAAAAGATCTAACTAAAAGTACGTTTATCGAGATAGTCCTCTAAAAAAAGCAGGAACTACAGAATGGAGTTTAGGGGAAATCTATTTCCATTTATTAGTTCTTTACATAAATATTTGTTCTTATAATAAAACGCTTAGCGAAAGTATAAACCAATATTAGTTAAATAACTATCGAACGTTTTATAAAATTCTTACGTTCTTACGTTTCTCTTCTAACGTTTTGTATCAAAATAAAAAAGCCCCATTACTCCTATGCCCTGTTCCCACCAAAAGACAAATGCCGTTATAGTGTGCGCTCGCTGACGCGGCGCTGATGTTACATCGTCCCGTCCCGAAGACTTGTTCAATATTGTCCCCATTTTTATAACGTGCGAAGATAACTTAATTGACAGCGACTCGTGGGACCCCCATCCCCCGCCTCCCCCCCTGGCCCCCCGCGCCGCACGATGGTGCGGGTATTACAAACCCAAAAAACCTTTCTTTTTTCTATTTAATCAAATCATCCAAACTTAGCCTACCGGACCAGTTGTCGCGAGTGTCACCGCGGCGACCCCACCGGGGACCACGGGCACATCTACTAATCAACACTAAACGTGGAGCAAACCTCTTTGTTGAAATTCTCCTCCTTTTCTTTAGCCCTGGCCTGCCACTCCGACTGGCTGCTGGCCATGGCCGCCGCCAAGCCCCTCTCTTCCGTCAACTCGTTTTGGAGAACCGATAATCTGAAAATTAATTTACGATATCACATGGAAACGTACTAGAGTTGTGCGAGTGTCCACTGGAGTCGGATGCGGAGCTGTTAATTTATACAAAGCTGTAGTAATTCGTAGCGTTTGCTATAGAATATGTATGTTGAAACAGCTGTAATAAGTGTCATGTTCATAAAATATTTTGTTTTAAAGTGTAAGTAACAATAGGTACCCGAGTTAATGAACGTGTCAACATTCATGCCGAACTATGTTATTGGCCTTCGAACCGTTATTTTCTTTTTTAGAGACAATTTTTTTAAATTTGAATATTTCAATTCTAATGATTTATAAATAACTACAGAACCACATATATTTAATATTACTTTCAATGAGTTTAAAATGTGACTGTGTAGACCCTAACCCGGGTGCGGAGGCTGCTCTGGTGTGTAGTGTGCTACAGTACGGAGACGGGTGTTTGACAGGCTAAGGCAGTTACTTGTTGGTGAGCTGCTGCAGTTTCCGGTCGAGTTGTTTGTTGCGGGCCGTGAGGTCGTCGACCTGCGCGGCGAGGTCAGCGGCCCGGGCCTCGGCGGCGCGCGCCCGCCCCTGCAGCGTCCCCCGCTCCGCCTCCCGCTCCCCCTCCAGCCTGCGCGCACAACGTCACACGTCACATCGCTGCATGTCGCCCGGGGGAACGGACGCTGGAGTGCCACTACACTATTTGTGATGCCAATAGGACTGGACTTGATGACGCCGGCCGTCGTGGTTACGATAACATACAATAAATAAAAATATATTTGGGCCCGGGTGTACCCGATACCCGGACTGTCAAGTCCCGCACGCCCCCTACATGTCCACACTCCGTATGTGGTTCGGCCCCCTGTCCAAATAAGGGACCGTTCGTTCCGAGCTGCTGGGTCTAAAGGGGTTTGACCTCTTTCATATGTGCCGTGTGTTTGTTGGGGTGTACTCTGAGGATTTTGTAAAACAATCCCGGCTCGGAGGCGTCGGCGACTCCCACCCTCAGTAACAGCTGTCCTCGGCGGTCTGCAGCAGCTCGTTTGTGCTCGCAGCATTGCTATAGCGCATACGGGACTGACCACGTACCGAGGGGGCGGCGCGCTCGTGCCACCGAAGGACAAGAGAAACAAAAAATGTAAAAGTACTAACTTGGCAATTTTCTCCTCGTAGTGAGTGCGTTGTGTGTCCAGTTGCTCGGTGAGTATGTAGGTGAACTCGTGGTCGTGCTTGCCCCCGCAGGCGCCCTCGGACGCCACCAGCTTGCCGTCAGACTTGTTCTGCACCAGTCGATGTACGAAGTTGTCTCCTAATAGTCAAATATTCATATACAGCATAGTGCAGTACAACTTGTCATCGGCCTGGTGAGGGCGGTGCGGAGGAGTGCTGACCTGCGTAGTCCCAGACCCTGTTGGAGCCGAGCTGCAGCGCGTACGTGTGGTTGGACTGCAGGAAGTGCTTCGCGGCGTGGCCCCCTTCGTACCTGTCGTTGATGTCATATCATTACGAAACCAATCTTAAGTGACACACGAGACACTTTAGTTCCTATGAAACGATCTTACATTAGTGAACGTAATAGTGATTCCTATTTAATATTAATGACTCATATTTATTTTTATTATTTTTGGGGGTTGATTGCTTCCCGCTTCCGTAGGTTTAACCCGCGATTCCCTACAAGTGACCCCTGGGTGGTGCAAAACGGGAGCCGAATACATAATCGGTGGTAGGACTTGTCCGACTGGCTGGCGACCACCCTCCAACTAGAGTCCGCCGCCAAATAGCCTAGCTGTGTTCCGGCGTGTGGGTTGGAGAGCCAGTGTTATTCCTTCCCTTTCCTCTTCCTTGTTGGGGGTGAATCTTGGCGATACCTGGAACATGCGGAGCAGACGTGCGTGTGAGCTCGCGGGACGTGATTGTTTGACGGGGGTATAGGGAGACCCAGTGAAACGGTGTTCGCCGCCGCCCGCCGGTCAGTTGGGGACCTGAACCCGGGTGTCACTACTAAACTCCGCCCCGGGAAGCTGTCCCGCCAACCGGTGTAAAATCCTGTCGTGCGGTCGTCGTGCCGGAGTCGGAGACCGGAGTGGATCCCGGCGATCGCACGCAGGGTGGACTGGGGGCCCTTCCATGCCCTGCGTCAGTCGCTCACGCAACCCGTGGTCGAGCACGTACTGTGCTCCGCGCTATATTCAGGTATTGTCACGATTTCGCCTCGAACATCCTACCCCGCCCAATCCCACTCTCCAAATAAAAAAAATGAAAGTTCGAAAAAGGAAAAGGGTTTTGTCGGCGACTCCCCATTCCACATTTAATGTGGATTTCAGCAATGTAAGGGGTCTACATAGTAACCTCGACGCCGTACACCACCATCTTGAGACGGCGCAGCCTGCCCTTCTTTTTCTGACGGAGACGCAGATATCTGCTCCGGATGATACTTCGTACCTTGAATACCCCGGCTACGTATTGGAGCACAACTTCCTGCGTAAAGCCGGGGTGTGTGTATTCGTCCGGGCTGATGTCTGTTGTCGCCGTCTACGAAGCCTCGAACAACGGGACCTGTCCCTCTTGTGGCTGCGCGTAGATCACGGGGGCTGTACCCGAGTCTACGCGTGCCTGTACAGGTCCCACAGCAGTGATGCAGGTTCAGCTCTGATAGAGCATGTGCAAGAGGGGACTAACCGCGTGCTTGAGCAGTACCCATCTGCGGAGGTGGTGGTTCTTGGAGACTTTAACGCTCATCACCAAGAGTGGTTGGGGTCCAGAACCACTGACCTCCCGGGTCGGGCTGCCTACGATTTCGCCTTGGCCTACGGCCTCTCCCAGCTGGTGACACAGCCCACCCGTGTCCCAGATATTGAGGGGCATGAGCCTTCTCTGTTGGACCTTCTGCTGACCACCGATCCAGCCGGATACAGTGTGGTGGTCGACGCTCCACTTGGATCGTCTGATCACTGCCTTATCCGTGCTGCCACACCACTCTCTCGTCCTAGTCGTCGAACGACGACCAGGTATCGAAGAGTTTGGCAGTATTTGTCAGCAGATTGGGATGGATTGCGTGAGTTTTATGCATCCTACCCATGGGGGCGGTTCTGCTTTTCCTCTGCTGATCCTGACGTCTGTGCGGACCGTCTTAAAGACGTGGTGCTCCAGGGGATGGAATTGTTTATTCCCTCCTCTGAAGTGCCCGTTGGGGGTCGCAGCAGACCCTGGTATAACAATGCCAGCAGGGATGCTGCACACCTCAAGCGGTCCGCATACGTGGCATGGGATGATGCTAGGAGACGTCGGGATCCTAACATCTCAGAGGAAAGGCGGAAATATAACGCCGCTTCCAGGTCCTACAAGAAGGTTATTGCCAGGGCGAAATCGGAGCACGTTGCTAGAATTGGCGAGCGACTGAAGAGCTATCCCTCTGGGAGCCGTGCTTTTTGGTCGCTCGCCAAAGCTGCAGAAGGTAACTTTTGCAGGTCTAGTCTCCCACCACTACGCAAGTCCGATGACAGTCTGGCCCATAGTGCGAAAGAGAAGGCTGACCTTCTGGTCAAACTCTTCGCCTCGAACTCGACTGTGGACGACGGGGGTGCCACACCACCGAACATCCTCCGGTGTGATAGTTCCCTGCCGGAGATCTGCTTTACACAGTGTGCAGTCAGGCGGGAACTCCGACTCCTGGACGTCCATAAGTCGAGCGGGCCAGACGGCATCCCTGCAGTGGTTCTGAAAACGTGCGCCCCTGAGCTGACGCCTGCGCTAACGCGTTTGTATCGCATCTCTTATTGCGCTAACAGGGTTCCGTCTTCATGGAAGACTGCCCACGTCCACCCTATCCCCAAGAAGGGTGACCGGTCGGACCCATCGAGCTATAGGCCTATCGCGATAACTTCCTTGCTTTCCAAGGTGATGGAGCGAATAATTAATATACAACTCCTGAAGTATCTGGAGGATCGCCAGCTGATCAGTGACCGACAGTACGGTTTCCGTCACGGTCGCTCAGCTGGCGATCTTCTTGTATACCTTACTCACAGGTGGGCTGAAGCCTTGGAGAGCAAGGGCGAGGCTCTTGCTGTGAGCCTTGATATCGCGAAGGCCTTCGACAGGGCTGGCATAGGGCACTTCTGTCGAAGCTACCATCTTACGGAATCCCCGAGGGTCTCTGCAAGTGGATCGCTAGCTTTTTGGATGGGCGGAGCATCACGGTCGTTGTAGACGGTGACTGTTCTGATACCATGACCATTAACGCTGGCGTTCCACAAGGTTCGGTGCTCTCCCCCACGCTTTTCATCCTGTATATCAATGACATGCTGTCTATTGATGGCATGCATTGCTATGCGGATGACAGCACGGGGGATGCGCGATATATCGGCCATCAGAGTCTCTCTCGGAGCGTGGTGCAAGAGAGACGATCAAAACTTGTGTCTGAAGTGGAGAACTCTCTGGGGCGAGTCTCCAAATGGGGTGAATTGAACTTGGTTCAATTCAACCCGTTAAAGACACAAGTTTGCGCGTTCACTGCGAAGAAGGACCCCTTTGTCATGGCGCCGCAATTCCAAGGAGTATCCCTGCAACCTTCCGAGAGTATTGGGATACTTGGGGTCGACATTTCAAGCGATGTCCAGTTTCGGAGTCATTTGGAAGGCAAAGCCAAGTTGGCGTCCAAAATGCTGGGAGTCCTCAACAGAGCGAAGCGGTACTTCACGCCTGGACAAAGGCTTTTGCTTTATAAAGCACAAGTCCGGCCTCGCGTGGAGTACTGCTCCCATCTCTGGGCCGGGGCTCCCAAATACCAGCTTCTTCCATTTGACTCCATACAGAGGAGGGCCGTTCGGATTGTCGATAATCCCGGTCTCACGGATCGTTTGGAACCTCTGGGTCTGCGGAGGGACTTCGGTTCCCTCTGTATTTTGTACCGTATGTTCCATGGGGAGTGCTCTGAGGAATTGTTCGAGATGATACCGGCATCTCGTTTTTACCATCGCACCGCCCGCCACCGGAGTAGAGTTCATCCATACTACCTGGAGCCACTGCGGTCATCCACAGTGCGTTTCCAGAGGTCTTTTTTGCCACGTACCATCCGGCTATGGAATGAGCTCCCCTCCACGGTGTTTCCCGAGCGCTATGACATGTCCTTCTTCAAACGAGGCTTGTGGAGAGTATTAAGCGGTAGGCAGCGGCTTGGCTCTGCCCCTGGCATTGCTGAAGTCCATGGGCGACGGTAACCACTCACCATCAGGTGGGCCGTATGCTCGTCTGCCTACAAGGGCAATAAAAAAAAAAAAAAAAAAAAAAAAAAAAAAAAAAAAAAAAAAAAAAAAAAAATTTAAAATTGCTAAATATATAATAATTATTTTTGTGTGTATTAACATACAAAACCTATTTTTACTTGTTACATCTTTGAACTTTGAGCTGAATTCAGTAAAATATTAGATAGAAGTGAGATCGCTGTTTAGCATACAACAAGTTAAAGTCCTTTTTTTTATAAATATTTTTTATCTCTATGAATGAAAATATACACCCATGGCATCGATGCATCTCCTCCGAAGCGACTGGTAACTGTTTAATGTCCTTCTTGAGGAAGTCAAGTGTACGGGAGCCAACAAACTCTTCAAAGGCACTTCGCACTACCTCTCGGGTATTGAATTTTTTCCCGGCCAAGGAGTTCACCAAACTTTGGAAAAGTAGAAGTCTATTGGCGCAAGGTCTGGTGCGTGCAACGGATGATGTGAAACTCCCAACCCTAGCTTAGAGACCTTCTGTTCTTAATGCTTGAGGTCGAGCGAGCAAGCGACTGATCAAGGCTGCCCGGAGATTCGCTTCTCCACCATTGTCTCCAGTTCCTCGCAGTACACATCACACACACACACACACACCAAACGGCCTTTTTAAATGAGATTTTTAGAGGTATGTTTTCGTTTGAAGCACTGCCTAGCGACTTGACCAGGTTCCAACTAACGTCATGACCGCTTACGATTATCAAAAAGGATCCCGGTTTCTGTTCCCCGTTTCCCGCTGGCGATCGTTCAGTTCATGCGACACCCACTAATCAAGTTTTACCTTACCTTGCCAATTTGACGCAAATAAACCAATAAAGTTTTGATGCTAACGTTGAAAGCTGCTACTAAGTCAGCGATAGATAGATTATCATCAGCTTTCACTATCGACTTTAATTCGTCGCTATTGGCTTTAATTTACCGGCGACCACGGGGTTTTTAGATCATAATTTCCATGTCGGAAGCATTCGGACCAACAACGAGTCGTGTATTGGTTTGTAGAGTTCGCTCCGCACACGTCAGTGATATTACAAACAGTTTCTACGGCATTACTATCGCGACGGAACTCTTATTGCAAATGATACAAATGCAATGAAAACAAAACACTAATCAATAAACAAATAACTGAATATGACAAATAATCCAATATTTTAAAAACAAAATAAAGTTAGTTATAGTTAATTTATGAAATAATTTATAGATATATATAAACAGGGTGTCCCACAAAGGCTACATGAAGGGGAAATGTGGCTATAGCATTAACAATGTAGATCACGATAAAAATGTTAAAAAAATCTAAGTCATAATTATGTAGTAGTTTCGTGCAAAAAATAATTTATTAATTGTTTCAACTGTTCGATGACGGCCCTGAATTGATACAACAAGTTACAGGTGCCGTGTTACTCCGATGGAAGTTAAGGACGTCGCAAGGCTCGCGGTTCCGGCGGTACATCTAACCGCGTCGTCAATCTCTACCCGCCCAACTCATCGTGATGTTGGCATCTATTTTTAAAGTCGCTATGTCTAACTGCATCTTTCTGACACCTGACATCTGCCTCGTGCCTGAAGGCTCCGCGTGTGGCCGAGTGAGCGGGCGTCGACTCGCCATGCTCCGGAAACGGATTTATATTCCATGATGATTTGTAGCTGTTGCTTGAAGCTACTTAAGTTACGAGGGCGGGATGATAAGTAACTAGCCTCTACTATTTAAAAAGTTAAAATTAAAAAAATATCTAAGTCATTTTTAAATTCGTATCTCTGGCCACCTGTGTTCTAAATTTGAATTCGGTGGCGTGAAAATTTTATTGATTTTTTGTCATTTGAAAATATACACTCGGGTGCAATGAAATCGCACATCTGTACATTTTTTGAAAAATATTATTTACTTCTTTTTATTTAAAAAAATACACATATTTTTTAACATAAGGTTAAAGGATAGTTCAATACCTATTCAATGATACCACATAAGACATGATAAGTTTACCTGCCTGCTGAAACAAAACGACAATAGCAAACTCCAAAAATTGCTCCCTCAACTCACTGCAGTTTGCAAGACCAACTGCAGGTATAAAAAGGCATGTTTTGTGTAAAACGTCATCAGTTGCAAGCCAACGCTTAACCTGATAAGACCTCTAGTGACTCCAATTGCATTTGTCTGAAAAAGATGGATACTACTCCGGAAAAAGCCGCTCAAGTCGTCGTTCTAATTGAAGCGGGCCAGAACCAGAGTGCTGTAGCTCGACAAGTGAATATCAGCCGATATTCAGTTCGTCGTGTGTACCAGCGCTATCGGGAGACTGGTGGCTTTGAAAGGCGACGAGGATCTGGTCGAGCAAGAGCTACAACACAGCGCGACAACAGATTTCTTGTAACGACAGCGTTGCGAAATCGTCGTTTGACTGCCGTTGAACTTGCACAGCAACTTCAACAAGTGCGTGAAGTGGTAGTCAGCAGGTGGACAGTCAGAAGGAGACTTGCCGAAGGTGGTTTGACTGCGCATAGGCCAGCAAATGGCCCTAAATTGACGCCAGCTCACCGCCGGGCTCGTTTTCGATTTGCACAAGAACACGTCAACTGGACAGCCGACCAGTGGAAAGCAGTCCTGTTCTCAGACAAGTCCAGAATGTGTCTTCATGATAATGATGGACGTGGAAGGGTCTACAGAAGGCGCTCAGAGCGATTTTCCCAATGTTGCATCACAGAACGTGTAGCATACGGCGGTGGTTCGTGTATGTTCTGGGGAGGTATCTCACTCGAAAGAAAAACAGAGCTTGTCTTCATCGTTGCTGCCAATATTAGGCGACAAACAAGAGGTCTAACATCTCAACGATACATAGAGGAAGTTCTACAAGAACATGTCGTACCATTTGGCCGTTTAATTGGAAGTAACTTCCTTTTTATGCATGACAATGCAAGACCTCATACCGCTGCAATAGTGAGACAATACTTACAAGAAGTAAATGTACCCGTGATGGAGTGGCCAGCTCGGAGCCCGGACCTTAATCCGATTGAACACTTGTGGGACGAATTAAAAAGAAAAATTAGAGGTCGAAATAGTGCTCCAGCTAATCTCCAGGAGCTACAAAATGCGCTCAAAGAGGAATGGGACGCCATGCCACAAGACTTTATCAGAAACTTGATAGAGTCGATGGGGAATCGGTGTGAAGCTGTAATTCGGGCAATAGGTGTTGGAGAATTGTAAACATAATTTATATTATCTGTAATGTCAAAAATGGTTCACATTTTTGCTCACGTGTGACGCCACCGTCCTTCCTTTTCCTAGCGTGTTTCATCTTGTTACTGTTTGCATTAAACCGTTACATTTTTTATTCCGGAGTATTATTTCAACAGGTTATGGGCCGCCCCATTAACTCAAAATAGAACTGAAATTAATTTTAGTGCAAATAAATAGCAAATTAAACCAATTAGTTGTAATTGCGGCGATAAAACTCATCCGATCCAGACATAATGGCTACGTCTAACCTTCAAATTGAGAAATTAGCCGACCGGGAAAACTATTCGACATGGAGATTTGCTATCAAATCATATTTAGAACACGAAGAATTGTGGCAATGTGTTGATCCAGGCACTGATGTCGATGTTAAGAAAGATATTAAAGCTAAGTCAAAGATAATTTTGTTGGTGGAACCGATTAATTACATCCATATCGAAAATGCAAAAACATCAAAGGAAGTATGGATAAACCTTCAAAATGCTTTTGAGGACTCCGGGCTGTCAAGAAAAGTTGGTCTATTAAAGGATTTAATAAATACTTCACTCGACAATTGCTCCAGTATCGAAGATTACGTGAATAAAATTATGAGTACCGCACATAAATTAAGAAATATTGGTTTCGACGTTGGTGACGAATGGCTTGGAACACTCATGCTGGCGGGTTTACCGGATAATTACAAACCTATGATCATGGGTCTGGAAAGTTCCGGCATTATCATTTCATCAGATTTTATAAAAACAAAACTTTTGCAGGAAGTGAAAGTTTCAGAGTTTACTGCATTCTTTACGAAGCACAGAAATACCTCTAACAATAATTCAAAGCCAAAAGGAAAAGGCCCCCGATGTTATAACTGTAACAAATATGGACATTTTAAAAATCAGTGTACAGTGAAGAAATCTAATAATCATAACGGTTTTTCAGCAGTTTTTTCAGCGTACACCACCCTACATCAGGACGAGTGGTTTATAGATTCAGGTGCTACCATGCACATGACAAGATGTTCTGAATGGATGTATGATTTACAACCACCTCCGATTACAAAAATAATGGTGGCAAACAGTGATTCCGTCTCCGTGCAAAGTATGGGTAATGTGAACATTCAAACCAATCTATGCAAGGAAAACTGCCCTATCCAGATTAGAAATGTTTTATTTATTCCTGAGCTAAGTACAAACCTGTTATCGGTCAGTCAGTTGACAAAAAATGGCTGTAAAGTAGAATTCACTGATATGGGGTGTAACATATACAATACCAACAAGGTCCTCATAGCAACTGCCCAACTAACTAATAACATGTACAAACTCAATACTATTAAAGGCAGTGCTTATGCTGTTTCATGTAAAAGTAGGACAGATATTGTTACATGGCATAAGAGAATGGCACACTTGAATATAGCTGATGTGAAGAGGTTGGAGGTATGTGCAGATGGGCATAAGAGAATGGCACACTTGAATATAGCTGATGTGAAGAGGTTGGAGGTATGTGCAGATGGTATTACTATAACAAATAAAGAAATTGATGCAGTTTGTAAATCATGTTGTGAAGGAAAACAAACACGACTACTGTTTCCTCAATCTGGTTCGAGAGCAAGTACATTACTAGAAATAATACATACTGATCTATGTGGTCCGATGGAGACACCATCAGTTGGTGGTGCAAGGTACTTTGTAACCTTTATAGATGATTATTCTCGCAAAGTATATGTGTACTTTCTAAAGAACAAAATGGATATTAAATCTGTGTTTGCACGATTTAAAAGTGAGGTGGAAAATGAGTTGGAAATGAAAATCAAAATGTTAAGAAGTGACAATGGAAAAGAATATTGTAATAAAGATTTCTCTGATTTTCTAGCAGCTTCCGGCATCAAGCACCAGACCAGCGCTCCCTACACGCCTGAACAAAATGGACTTTCTGAAAAAATGAACCGTAGTCTGGTGGAGCGAGCAAAATGCATGCTGTTTGAGGCAAAACTGCAGAAAATATATTGGGCTGAAGCAGTAGCTACTGCTGCTTATATCATTAATAGATCTCCATCACGAGTTCTGGCTGAGGTAACACCTTATGAAAAATGGACTAGTAAGAAACCAAACATTTCACACTTAAGGATTTTTGGCTCTAAGGCCATGGTACATGTTCCGAAGCAAAATCGTTTGAAATGGGATCGTAAATCACAAGAATTGGTTTTCGTAGGTTACTGTGAGAACACAAAGGGGTACAGATTAATTGATCCTAATAGTAAGAAGGCAGTGATTAGCAGGGATGTGATATTTATCGAAAGTTCCATAGATAATGTCACTCAGAAACCTAGCCCAAAGCCTCAGCTTATTACTTTACCTCTCAGTTCAAGTTTAAGTCGCGCACAAAAAAGCAATGAAATATCTTTGATGCCGGTTGATGATAGCTCTCAAACAGACACTGAAAATGTCACATCAACACCTTCAAGTACTGATACTTCTTTTGACAGCTGTGTGGTGAACAGAAATGATGATGAAACTTATTATCCCAGCTCAAGTGACAGTGATAACAGTTTCGGGAGGAATATCACTCTGAGATCACATCAAAAACGTAATGAGAAAAATAATAATTTAATGTGTGTTCAGATTATAGATCCACTGACTGTCAAGGAAGCCTTGTCGGGCCCTGATGCCTAACATTGGAAACGAGCAATGGATGAGGAGTATCAGTCCTTATTGGAAAATAATACGTGGGAAATGACTTCTCTACCAGCTAACAAGCGTCCTATACCATGTAAGTGGGTGTTCAAGAGAAAGACCAATGAAAATAGAGAAATAATAAAATACAAGGCACGTCTTGCAATTAAAGGATGTTCACAAAAACCTGGAATAGACTACACTGAAGTATTTTCACCGGTAGTAAGACATGCTTCATTGAGGTATTTGTTTGCCCTGGCAGTGAAATATAATTTAAATATATGTCCGATGGATGCTGTGTCAGCTTTTCTTCAAGGTGATATTGAAGAGGAAATTTACATGATGCAGCCACCTATGTATGAAAATGGTGATAAAGTATGTCGACTGAAAAAATCACTGTATGGATTAAAGCAAGCCAGCAGGCAATGGAACAAGAAACTAGATTTTACATTGAAGCAAATGGGTTTGTTACAGTCTATATTGGATCCTTGTATTTATTACAAAATTGTCAACAATGAAAATATGGTTTTCCTAGCGGTCTATGTCGATGACCTGATCTTGTTTTCAAATAATCAAGACTCAAAGCAAGAAATCCAAGAAGAATTATATAAAAAGTTTAAAATAAAGGATTTGGGTGATATAAATTGTTGTATTGGAATACATGTAGAGAGAGACAGGCCAAGAGGCATTATTTATTTGGATCAAAGAAAGTACATTGAAGAAGTGTTAAATAAATATGGAATGTCAGATTGTAAAACTGTTAATACTCCTTTAGATATGAACACAAACGTACAAAGTAAATCTGAGGAGAATAAAATCTTAAATGATAAACCTTATCAAGAGATTATTGGTTGCTTATTATATGTTTCACATATCACCAGACCAGACATATGCTATGTCATAAATATGTTGAGTAAATATAACAACAACCCTGACATGCGACATTGGACTGCCCTCAAGCGCGTCATGCGCTACTTAAAAGGTACTCTAGATTATAAATTGAGTTATAAGAAAAATCTAGAGGAGACAATGACTCATGGTTACTGTGATGCAGACTGGGCAAGCGCTGAAGATGACCGGCGCTCCTGCACAGGTTACACATTCTTGTTCCAGGGAGGAACAATTAGCTGGAACTCCAGGCGACAACCTACTGTAGCACTTTCCACGACTGAGGCCGAGTACATGTCATTGTCGGCATGTGTACAAGAAGCTATGTGGCTGAAGCAGTTTCAAGAAAGTTTTTGGCCTCAGTTGAAGAATGAGGCCTTGGTGATCTATAGCGATAATCAAAGCTCTATAAATCTCTCAGGTTCTGATGGATACCATCCTAGGACCAAACATATTGATGTGAGGCATCACTATGTCCGCAAAAAGGTTCTGGAGGGGGCCATTGAGGTACGTTACATGCAGACCGACAAGATGATTGCAGATGCTCTCACTAAAGCAACATCCCACACGAAACTGGCCTTCTGCTCATCTAGGATGGGATTATGTTTAAGGGAGGATGTTGGAGAATTGTAAACATAATTTATATTATCTGTAATGTCAAAAATGGTTCACATTTTTGCTCACGTGTGACGCCACCGTCCTTCCTTTTCCTAGCGTGTTTCATCTTGTTACTGTTTGCATTAAACCGTTACATTTTTTATTCCGGAGTATTATTTCAACAATAGGGGGCAATACTTGTTACTAATAAATGATTTTTCAGTATTTTTTGTGTTTTTTTTTATTAATCCCCAAATTTTAAACGGTTTAGTTGAGTAATCATTTTGTAATAAAGATTAAATTGTTGTTGTATTTTATTTTCCTCAAGAAAGTAACCTTATCTCCACTTACATGGTATCATTGAATAGGTATTGAACTAACCTTTAATCCTATGTTAAAAAATATATGTATTTTTTTAAATTAAAAGAAGTAAATAATATTTTTAAAAAAATGTACAGATGTGCGATTTTATTGCACCCGAGTGTATTTCGTCAAGTGTTTTCAAAATGGATAAAATTGAACAAAGAGCAGTGATAAAGTTTCTTCATATGAAGGGCATGAAGGGGAAAGATATCTATGACGAGTTAAAGAATGTTTTGGGTGAATGTGCTCCTGCTTATGCCACAGTAAAAATCTGGGTGGATGAGTTTAAACGCGGTCGTACATGTGTCCAAGATTAAGCCCGCCCCGGACGTCCAAAAAGCGTCACGACTCCGGAAATGGGCGTGAAATAACATGATATAGTTTTAACAGATCAACGATTGAAGCTATCTGAAACAGCTGACACTACAGGTATCTCAAAAGAACGGGTACATCATATCCTGTGAGGAATTAAATATGAAAAAGTCATCGGCCCGATGGGTGCCGCGATTGCTTACGCACGATCAAAAAAGAATTCGGGTGCAAAACTCAAAAGAATGTCTGGACCGTTTCAGAGTAATAAAGCCGATTTTTTACGTCGATTTGTAACAAATGAAACATGGTTTCATAATAATGAACGTAATGTGTAATAACACGCCAGAATCAAAAATTCAATCAAAACACTGGATGCAATCGGGATGCCTGGCTCCAAAAAAAGCCATGGCTGTAAAGTCGGCTGGAAAAATGATGGCTTCCGTCTTTTGGGATGCAGATGGGATCTTGATGATAGATTACCTTCCTAAAGGTCAAACGATTAATGGAGAATACTACGCTAATCTTCTAGATAATTTCAGTGTATTCAGCAGAAACGACAAGGTTTGGCGAAAAAAAATATCATCTTCCACCAAGACAACGCTAGGGTTCGCACATGTGTTAAAGCTATGGCAAAAATCAACGAATTGAAGAATGATTTACTGCCCCACCCACCTTATTCGCCTGATCTAGCGTCATCAGACTTCCACTTATTCCCTAAGCTCAAAACTTTTTTGAGCGGACAGAAATCTGCCACAAATGATGAAGTCATAGCCACTGTAGAGGAGTATTTTGCAGGCCCCGAAAGAAATCATTTTATGGAAGGCACTACTGCTTTAGAACGAAGATGGAATAAGTGCGTAGAGGTTCACGGAGACTATGTCGAAAAATAAAATTAATTTTATCATGGAAAGTTAAGTGTTTCATTATTAGGCTAGTTACTTATCATCCCGCCCTTGTACCGTTAATATCTAACAAATGTTTTAATTGAAATAAATAAGTCCACTCATGCGCTAAGAGGCCGTACCTCCCACATCCCACGTGTCCACAGATGAGGCATATCCAGAGCGTGCCCTCCTCCAGCCCGTCCACGAGCCCCTCGGCGACTCCGCTGAGGTTCTCGCGGGTGTCGTCGCCTTCCTCGTCTGTTGGACAAATCGCATTCACATTCCGTTTGCCAGAAGCACCTCCGCAGTACTACGAGACGAGACCGCACAGGCAGTCAGGATGGCGGATCCCACCCGCGCGTCCTCACGACACATTCTACGACCGGTCAAGAAATCTACTTCAATTTTCAAAGAAGAATGCCCATTGCAGTATGGAATTTGGTTTCAAGTTGTGCTCTCATGTAACTTACCTCATTTTGTAGGGTTTAATATGTTAATTCATTTATAAAATATATATATATATATAAGAGGTGTGCATCTCTGGTAAACAGAGTGAGGGCCAGCTCCAACAGTATCCTGAGCATGATCGCAAGCAGGCTGGACTGTATATACATGGGTCGCTGTGGTGCCATCTCCCATGGGATGTTACCACAGTAATTCATTGTGATCTAAATATAACTACTAACATAGGTCAAGTTTTATTAACAATTTATATGAGTCATGGATACTTGAAATAAAAACATTATTATTATTATTATTATTATTATATCTCTAGTTCGCCGGAGTTTCTAGTAAAAGACCAATGAAGTTTATAGAATTAGGTTATTTTTTGTACAAGACAGCAGTGGATGTTTTTTGATTATGCTGAGTTCTTACATACTTAAAAACATACGTATAAAGTATTTTATTAATGAAAACATGTTTATAGTATAAACTTATTTACCTAGCATAGTATTGTGTGGCTAGGGCCACTACGTCCATTGGTTATGTAAAGGTACTATTACGGTAATTCAAAATAAAACAAAAATAGACATAAAATAATTTATTTCTCATATTATGCCGATGTATCATTTTACCTACCTCAGCCCAGCCTAACATGGACACAACAACCCACAGTTCGATTGCCAACGAGATAGCTGTAGTAATAACTAGAGATTGTATTCATAGTATTAGCAACGTTTTCATCGCGATTAATTACTGTGTACGTATAATACATAAATTAATTCTGCCCCCAATATGCCTGGACTTCTGTCTAACAAAATAACGAATAATATGACCGAACGAAACACATGATTTAAAACTCAATCGGAAACATGAGAAACGTCGCCGCGGCGGCCGGCGCCAGTAAATCGAAATATTATTATTAATTAAGTACTTGTCAAATGTCAGTAGTAGTAGTAGTTGTATTTTTCCAACTGGAAAGGCAAAAGTATCATACCATACAACCTAATATTTTATAATTTTTTTGTGAAAAATGTTAATACGAAGTGAAATGAAATGAAAAGAATTTTGAACATTAATCAATTGGCATAAAATTAAATTAGTCAATTCAATTGGCAAAATATTAGTCATTTACAATTTAGAAATCTAAACATAATGTGACTGTCAAGACGGAGGTTTGAGATTAACATTTGACAGACTTTTTGATGGGAACGCGAGGAGCGAAGTTGTGTGAATTGTTTTATTTTGTCTATTTAATGTTTCTTCAGGTTGAAATGTGTAATAACGGTGGTTTATTAACTGTTTAGTATCTGTGAAAGTGCACAAATGTGCGAAAATTAAACAAAGCCGCTGGACATAACTTCTTGGAATCCTCCAAAAAGTCCACTGAAGAAGTTTCAGTAAATAACACTATTTTACTGAGATTATATTTCATCCCATATCATCTCATCTCATTTTATTTCATTTCATAACAATTGATTAATGTCTCAAATTAATCAACTAGATTTCATATCACTTCATAATATCATATTTTTTTAAAGATTAGGCTGTATGATATATTATCTTTGCCTTTTCATTGGGAAAATTGAACTACTACTAAGTTATAGTCGGATTTTTAATTAGACGAAGCCAGCTGACAGTAGCTGATGTCACTTTGTGAAATAATGTTGCTATATTTAAAGTAATAGTGATGCGTTCAGTTCTCGTTCAATCACATAAATGAACAATGAGTGTGAAGAGTTAATCATTAATTTCAAACTATAAAAGAATATTATTTATATTTTACAATAAAATTGTATTAAAGTGATCCAATATAATAATATGTTACTAGTAGTATGTAACTACAATCAGTTTTTTTTATTTTCATTACCTATGTACCTATAATTGTTATATTTTATACATCTATAGTTTCAAGTATATGATGCATTGGAAATAGGACAGTCTTACAAGCTTCCTCGCAATGTTTTTCTTAATGTTTAAAACACTCGGTATTCAGTACAGGTAGATACCATAGGAACATAATGTTTCGTCGAAAACTCGTTGGTATGTACAAGGCACGGCTAAAATTCGAACCCCGTGCCCGATATCGGCAGTTCGGCACACTAACTATTCACTAGACAATCGAGGCAATTTCATTAATTCAGGAGTTTTTTCAATTGTTCACTTTGTCACAACACTATTTTTATTTCATCAAAAACTGACAACACAGTAAACGTCAGTTTACTTCGTCTAATAAAAAATCCGACTATAGAAGTTTGTAAGTTACTAATTATTTTAATCTTCTATACCCGGCGAAGTTATAACTTAATATTTTTGAGGAAATTTTTAAAAATAAAAACTTAATTTTTAATAATTATTTGATCGTAGCACAACACGAAACCAAGAATGGGCAATCTCCTTTACTGTCAAATATCAGAAGTCGGGACGCCAACGAAGGCAGCGGCCGGCGTCCCCGCGGCACACTCCCGGTACACACTAGGGACAGTACCTCGGTGGGGCGCGTCGCAGAGCTGGCAGCGCGCGCTCGCCCTCGGCTCGGGGGTCTGCGCGCAGCGGCACACGGGGCAGCGCAGGTCGCGGCTGCGCGCCAGACACTCCGCGTGGAAGGCGTGCGCGCACTGCACGCTCAGCACGCCCGCCACGCTCTCGTCCATGCGCTCTGGGGGACACAACACATAGTCATCCGCACGACGCCTGACATCTCCACAATTTGTTTTTTTCTTATCTAAGCTTGAGCTCACGGGGCTCAAACCTGACGACATTGCTAACACGAACCCTAGCAAGAGCAGAATCTACCACCGGATCGGAAACGCGACCCACTGAGAAGATCCGGCGAGAAACTCAATGGGCTGTGTCTGAGGGCTAATTTACTCGTCGAGCTCTTCGTCGCAAGCGACGGGTTCAACGAGAACGATGACCGGACCTAAAAGCACCGTTAGTGGATCGGGAGGATTCGAAATGACGTGTTCTCCACAAGAGTAGGGGCGTCTGCACATTGTACACTTAGGGTAAAGTTAAATGGATCTCTCACGTATTACCTTTTTTGAAATTAAATTAACTTTGTTAAATTTCAAACTTAAAAATGTATTAATGTTTTATAATAGTTTTGCCCAGGATTTCGCTCATATTATATTATAAAATAATAACTCTATTTTAACTGACTTCCAAAAAGTTATCATTTCGTACCCTTTTTTAAAAAAACAGGTACGTTGTCGAGTTTTTATCGCTAATTTGCTTTGATTTGGAACCAATCACAACTGACGAAATGTGACGCGACACGGGAAGATCCAATCATGTAATCGATATAGTCAGCGCCAGCTCAGTTCTTGCCAAACAGACCCAATATATTGGTTTCATTTACTTACTTGTTGGCAATGAACATTTATTTTAATGTGATGTGTAAAATAATAATTCTCAGACTTAAATGCAATTGTATAGTATGATAACAGTCTTCCAGCTCTCAAGAAAGCATGATACTTCACTATAGGCTTGCAACACTCTTACCACCATTAATACTGATAATAATGAGAACTCTAGATTGTATAAAATATAAATCATTAAAAACTGGGAATATTTACCCAAACAAACAGGACAAGTAGGGAGCTCAGTGTGTGATGGTGGTGGGGAACCATCCTTTGCCCATTCAACCCTTGACACCCAGGCTGTATGACACAGTGCATTTGGTTCCAAACTACTATATGGAACCCCATCAAAAGCCCCATGGAATTCTCGAGCTGCTTGACTAGTCCGAAATCTAAAAAGAAATTATTCTTATTTTAGTATAACAATGACAAAAAACTCAAAAACAAATTTGTGTATTACCATACTCGACTACAACTAACCTAATATTTTTGGCTCCTTAAATAAACTTACGTTAATAGTGCCATGTAATGATCAGGTGAACCATCTCTGAGAACCCTCACGTGTGCAATATCCTGTTGACAAGCTGCAGCAAATGCAAGCAGGTCAGGTGCACCTAAAGCACCAGGAACTGCGAGTAGGCAAAGTGTCTTGGCTTCTTCTGCTTCTTTCATTTCACTGTTAAATTATATAAACATAATTACGAGACAAATTTTTTGTTAACAAATTTTGTGGAAACGAACCTACTATGAATCTATTGAAATCCTAGACCATGTCATGAGTTTCATGAGATACAATCAACTGTGATTGTGTTGGAAATGGTTTCCACAGGTCAACGGCCCTCAGGTTTACACAATATCACCTTCATGAGCTTACTTGTTACAGTACAGGTATGTGACTGCTAGTTATCAATTTGATCTGTAAATATTTATTTGACTTTAATGGAATACTGAAGCCTTTTGTTCCTGTTCAATTGTATAAACAGTGAAAATTTCATTGTGAATGCTACTGTTCTTGGTATAAGGGTGCATGGTATAAGTAGTTATAAATATTTTATGAACAGATATGAGTAGAAGAGTTAGTTTGATAATATCCTGAAAAGCACCCCACACTTTTTTTACAATAAAATCAATTTTTCTGACACTATTTTTAATTGAAATTTATTAAAATTTATTTTATATTTTTTAGTTGGATTTTCTATAAAAGCATATTTTGTTAGTTTTGTTAAACTAGTATTTATTTTTCATTTTTTAGTTGAATTTCAATTTTTTCAATTTTTTTAAAATATTGAATTGTCATTGGTTCTTAATAAGTACACCAAATTTCGAGTTAATCTGATGTTTTGAAGAGGGTCAAAATCATGTTCAAAGATTCCGTTACAAACATACATACACACGTCTAAATATAGTGATATAAGCTTATTAGCTTATATAAGTATGGTGTATTAAAAAACTTAAAATTTAATGGTAAAGTACCTAAACAATTTTCTACCAATCTTCCCTTAATCCAATTTTTTAGATGATGCGATAACCTTATTTAATAGGGTTCCATATTATTCTCTACTTTAACATAATGTATGCCCTGCATGAAGCAGGGTCTTACTGTGTTTTAAATTATACAAATCACTCACTTTTCCTTGTACAAGTGTAATATGCCCTTAGTAATTTCAACTAGTGGATTTCCACAGAAAAAACTAATAGTGTTATCATCTTCAGATATACTGCTGGACTCTGGAGGTGAGCGGCGGGAACTTGTAGGTAGTATGCCTGGGTCAGTGTTGGGTCCACTAAGAACACTAGCATATGTTTCAACTGTTATGGTTTTGGATTCCCTTGCTCCTCGGTCCTTTCTTTTCTGGTCCTTAGAGGCCTCTGATGATCATATGAATATTTGAAATAATAACATTTTTTTTTAGATGTAAGTAAAAATCAAAAGCATATCCATGCAATACGTGATAAATTATTTATCATTGCTACTCACCATTGTTAACACCGTCTGCCATTTCGGACAGTTCTTCGTCTATTTCAATACGTAGTACACACAAAGAGACGGCCATTTAAAAAGTTATTTATAATCGCAAATCTGCGTAAACTCTTGGAGCACAACTAAGAATGAAACTCAACTCAAAAATACTATTTGTCCGTTAAGAAAACTTTGTTTTTTAAAAAATTCGTTCAAACGAATTTCATATAAAGGGTATTCAAATTAGAAAAACTTCCAATTATAACTAGTTACACGTAATAACTTGTAAATTCAATGGAATCGAAACTGTTTTGTGGATTGTGAACGTTTGTCGTTGTTGTGGTTGTTGTGAAACTGAACTAAATGTGTTTGTGTCATAGGTTTGTGTTGAGTGTTGACCATAGTTTTTTTTTTTTATAATGGCAATCTGCCGATACTTTCAGCAATTTCTGCCAGTGTCGTGTTATGGCTACACATGGAACATTGTCGAGCTATTTATACACTATATTATGAAAAGTATCAAATTTTGGAAATAATAATGGTGCCTGGGACTAACACAAAATTAATGTTACTATAAACTTACATATTATAATAAAGATTATGTACAGAGAATAATGCACTACATATAATTATAATTTTATAGAGTTAGTAGTTATAAAGTTAATAAAAGCATTTATAATACGGGGGTCTGGGAATAGTGAGAGGAGGTGGTGGACATTTACCGGCCGTTGAATTTTCAGTTCGCTAATAGCTTGGTCCCATATGAATGAGTTGTTCAAGCGACAATAAAGGAAATTGTGATCTATACTGCCGTCGTCCAAACCACATTCACACAACGAATTGTCACGTATTCTAATTTTATGTAGAAATACCGGAGAACAGCAATGACCTAAACGAACTCTACAGAGCACAGATATAACAGGTTTGGAAATCTTTTTGAATTTAAAAAACCATGGTTTTGTAGGAATGGTGGGTTGGATTGAAGCATATAAGCCTCCCTTCGTCTTACTGGACTCTGTCCAGTAGGCTTGCCATGACTTACTTAAATTAGACTTAGCAAGATGGAGTAAATCATAAGTGTTGGCTCCGGCGGTGATGATGATGGTAATTCTGTCCCTAGCTCTCTGCTATTATTATGTACCACAGGTCCCGTTTCATTAGATGAAGGAATCTCCAAGTTTTGGTCTTCTGTTTCCGGAAGTGGTTCTGCGACGTTATGATAATCAATAGTGTGTTCATTATCTATTCGCAGATCTACCCTTTCTGAACCCAATGGTGCTAGATGACGATTCGACACTGTTGTTTTGCCATTGGTCTAGAATTTTGCGTAAGTACTGCTGCAATGGAATGATCGGAAGCGTCAGTTTCCACTGTAAAAGGTATATTTTCATCAATTGCATGTATAGAAGACTTTGCGATATTATTTTTCAAGCCTTCGAAACATTTAATTTGCTCGCTTGTGAGTGGAAAAATCGTCGTATTAGCAAGTGAGTGGATCCGTTCAGAAAAATTTGGAATCCACTTAGAATAATGTGCGAACATGCCGAGTGTCCTTCTTAAGATCGGTAAATCGCTTGGTGGAGGTAAATTAATCAGTGGCTTGAGTCGCTCATTGTCAGGTTTAATTATGCCGCCCTCGTCGCGGTCATAGGAGAGGACCTCTCGCTGCCGCGCGTCGTGGCTACGATGCTCGGCAGCGACGCGTCCTGGAAGGCGACGCTCGACTTCTGCGAGTCCACCATCTCGCAGAAGGAGGCGGCGGAGCGAGAGAGGTAGAGCTCTTCCCTTTCCGCACCGATCCGTCGCCGTCGAGCCGGGGGCCGGAGGCGGGAATACGCCCGTACGTCCCGGCCCCTGTAGGTAGCGGCCTCCCCCCGGTGAAGGTCAAGGGGTGACCTGAGGGGGTGAGGCCGCGCGGCGCGCTACCAGCACTCTAGCGCGCTGCCGTGGAGTAAATAGAGCGACCGGTCGACGGTGTATCGCGTCCCGACCCGGCAGGCTGGTTCTGGTCCAATGGGGTATTCCGGGACACCAGCGGCACCGTCCGGGCGGCCCGACGGGCTGCCGTACCGAGACGGCTGACATTTCAGAGCCTTCGATTCGCCTCGAAGGCTCCGTCGGCTGGGCGTCCTTGAGGTGAGCCGCGCCGTCTGGTTGTAGTGTTGACCGCAGTAGCCCCCCTACCTCATCCGGGTTCTGACCTCGGAGGGGATCGGACGTCGGGTGTAAGAGTGCAGGGGAGTCGTTTAGTGGGTGAGTCCTAAAATCCTTGGGCCCGCGGTCTGCTCACAACACCATGCAGATCGTTGAGTCTCACATACCCCGCGCGCCCCTTTTGCGCAGGGACCTCGTAGGAGGTTCGGCCCTCTACCCGAAAAAAAAAAGTGAGTAATCTGAGAGTAATCAATTAAAAGGCGTTTTTTATGAGTTTCGCTTTTTGTTATTAGTACTTGGGCCCTCCACGGTGATTTACTTGTGAAGTATAATTAAGAGAGGCCATAGAAATAGTTTGATTGCAGGATTTTCTTTTTAACCCGCATAGTCTTGCAAAGTTGTCATTTATAAAACTGATGGAGCTGCCGGTGTCGAGAAGTGCTTCTGCTCTTATTCTTCGAATATAAGCGGGTACAGTAGCTTTACGTAATGAAGAAGGTGACGCTGCTGTGATACAAGCGGAAAGATCTTCAGTACCTACTACCACAGAATTTGTAGATTTAGAAGAGCTTCTACAAACAGTGGCAAAGTGCCCCTTCTTGTTACAGAGCTGACAAGTCTTTTCAAATGCAGGACAGTTCTTACGAGGATGTATTTGACCCCCACAAAAGAAACATTTTTGTCGTCGAGGATTATTAACAGAAGAGCAGGTCTCTTTGTGCAGAGTTTGTAATTTCGAAGAAGTGTGTTGGTTCTTTTGGAGCAACAGCATTTAAAGAGACAGTATTGAAGTTTTGAGAAATGATCTCTGCAGTTTCTAGAGAGAGTGCTTGGTTGTAAGCTTGATCAAGTGTTAGAGTTAAGTTTTCTAAAAGCCTTTGTCTGATTTTATGCGATGATATACCGGATATGAAAGCATCGCGTACGCTATCGTTTTTGTTTGTTTCTGCATCAACAGCCACAAAATCACAATCAGATTTTTTGGTTTTACATACAGTTTTTGCAGTATTGTGATCGCTTCTTCGTAGTTCGTAGCTTCGCTTATATATGTGTAGATATTTGGTGACATATGGTTTACCAAAAGTTGAAACTTTATGCTGTCCATTTTTCTGGCGAATGAACCGACTGTGCATCTGTTTCTGGAGCGGTCGGCTTCTGCACGAAAATGAAGTTTTCGTAAGTTTTACGCCAATGTATCCAAGCTCTCGTACTAGAGCTATCTGACGGGTCGATATCAAACCTTTCAGGGCGGAGATATCTATCCATTTTTTATTTATTTAGCTTATTAAATTGTAATAAGAGAAAACCTTTACTGAATATAAGGTTTTAATAAGCTAAAATTAACAGTAAAATTTGCTTTAATTACATTAGATACATTGACAAATCTATATATATAAAAATGAAACCCGTTTTCCGTTGTCACGACATAACATGAAAACGGCTTGACCGATTTGGCTAATTTTGGTCTTGAATTATTTGTTGAAGTCCAGAGAAGGTTAAAAAGGTTAGATAAATATAAAAATATTCGGAATTAAATAAAAATAACAATTTTGTTTTTCCTTTGATGTGTCCCCCGTCGGACGGATTCCTTTTGTTTGTTTTAAGTTTATCTTAAACAAAAGCTTAGGTCTTTTATTTATCGATTGAGGCACTACGAAGTCTGCCGGGTCAGCTAGTAACTAATAAAACAGATTGACAATGACGTCAACTTATAGCTGATAATTTCAACTAAGAAGTTTACATCAGTGTGCATTACATTTACATTTTTTGAACCACGTAATGAATTTAGGAATTATTAATTTTATTATAAAATACAAGTATCATAACTATCTCCTAATGCATGGTAATGAATAGCATCATTTTAACACGAAAGTTGTACTTCTAAAATATTCTTAGAATAATTAGAAATCACTGAAATTTCTAGGTATATGCTTGTTAATATTGAATATCATTAAAAATAACTGAATTTATTAAAACCGCGCTAATCGTACTTTAACGACTAATTGGCCGTCTTCACTGACATTTTTTTGTAGAAGTATTGTTGAAGTTAGTTGAAGTTTTCAATATTTTTTTATCTATATAAGAAATAATTAGACAGTTTAAACGCAATGTGCAACTGTGGGTTTTAAAATTCTTTGGTCACATCTCCAGAAAAGAGCACTTGATGGAGAGACTGGTAGTCCAGGGTCGGGTGGAAGGCAGAAGATCACGCGGCCGCTCACCGACCCGCTGGACTGACCTAATAAAGAAGGCAACCGAGTCCACTATGGTCGAATGTACTCGAAACCCTTCGAACCGCCAGACCTAGAAGCGCATTGCCTGGAGGGCGGTCGTCGGGAGCATGGGTGACCTAATAGGTCCTACTGCACATACAGCGTCAGCGCAACCACGACCTCTCTGACAAGTGTCCGACTAAGAAGAATAAACGCACTTGTTAACAAAACGCTGGTAAATACGGCCATTGCCAGCTGACTGACAAAACCGGCGCTTGCGCAATTTAAGCATGAGGTAATAAAATAATTAATAATTGGAAATTTAATTGTTTTTATGATCGAACAATCACCAACAGTCATCGAACAAATGATAATTGTTCAAAATTAATTAATCTGAGCGATAAAAATAAAGATATCTAGTAAGGTTAGGATAACTTAAGGGTGATCATTTGTTTAATTAAATATAAATAAATAAAAGACGAACAAACAATTATTACATTCGAACATTAACAAGCAAATGACGAACAAATAATTAAAAATAATTAAATCCGAAAATCAAAACCGGCGCATGCGCAATGTAGGCATGAGGTGATGGTTTGCTTATTAGATATAAAATAATTAATAATTGGGAATTTAATTGTCTTTATGATCGAACAATCACCAATAGTCGTCAAACAAACGATAATTGATCAAAATTTATTAATCTGAGCGATAAAAATAAACCTATCTAGTAAGGGTAGGCCAACTTAAGGGTGATCATTTGTTTAATTAATTATAAATAAATAAAAGACGGACAAACAATTTTTATATTCGAACATTAACGAAGAACGACGAACAAATAATTCAAAATAAAAAATCCGAAAATAAAAGAAAGGGGCCAAATTCAGTGAGCCATCTGTGGGCAGAACATAGTACACTTAGGGGCAGATCATACATAGTAACTAACGTATTAAGTAATCTGTGAGAATATGGCTGACAGAAGCAGATCATAGAACATGAGCTGTCAGCTGTAATATCTAAATTGTTTCTTTGTGTTTATTACGCCTTTAAAAATGTTATGATCGTTACATTCTTGCGAATATGGGTGCAAAAGACTCAAAACCTAGTTTTATAACGTATGAAGATGCAGTTAAACGAGGTAGGAAAAGTGATAAAGATAGTCGAAGTGTATTGTTTGATTGTGAAAATATCTGAGTGAATTTATTTCACAGTATCCGATAGTGAATTGAGACGCATCAGAGAAGCATTCAAGAGATGTGCCGGAGCGAACGGGACGGCACTGAGCCTGGAGGCTTTTGTTCACGAGGTTCTGTGCGATGGAGTTCCGTACGATGTTGCGGAATGGTTGTACCAGGCCTGCGGAGGCACCAAAAGGGGAATCGCATTCAAGGAACTCCTCTGCGGCATAGTAGTCCTCACTAAGGGCAACTTGGAGGAGAAAATAAAGTGAGAGATTATCCATATGACAATATACAATTGTAAACACTTATGAAATGATGTTTTATGAATTGTAAAATTTCAGTCGACGTTATAACTATGTATTTCAAGTACAAAAAAATCTTAAATTTTAAGGTTTCTGTGGACCCTGTATGTAAACAATCAAGGAGATAATGGCTCATACATATATAAAAAGGATTTTGCTCGAGCCCTGCACCTGGAGAATACGTCTCTCCCTGCCACTGCAGCGCAGCGCTCAGCTGAAATACTCCTTGGCCTGTTTGGCGCAGGAGACAAAGTTACATTTGACCAGTTTAGGTCTTGGCTACTCATACACAAAGATGCTACAGTGCTGTCAAAATGGTTATTGTCTGAAGTAAATGATGTTTATGATCTGGAAACCCCCACTTTTTATCAGACCTTGGCTGGTGTTACTCATTTGGAAGAGAGGGTGAGTATGCTTTTTATCTTAATAATTTGCTAGTGTAATAGTAAACAGTTTACTGTAAACTGTGTACAGTTTGTGGTGTACATAAACAACCATGGTAAACATAAAATAAAAACAATTGGCTGTACAAAGCAATTCACAAACAATTAAAATATGAAACATTATTTATTACTTTGTATGCATCTCATAGTTTACTATAATTATAAATCTCTCCAAACTAATAGTTTTTTAAAACACTTATAAGATCAATAAATTGTTGTAGAATAGCATCATTGTATGATGTAATGAGACTGCTAGTTTGTTTATTATAAAAAAAATAAGTATTGTCTTGGACATTTAATGTATCTGATCTTCACACTCCTATTGCTATATGCTATTACAGACTATTTCTCATAATACTAAATATTAGGACCTGGAAAAAGTTCTCACTGTATCTTTTTCAAAATAAAAGCTTTATTTAAATTATAAGGAACAAAAAATTTTATTCAAAGTACTGCCCATAGCTAGCAAGTACTTTCTCCCATCTTTCTGGCAATATATGAATTCTGTGTTGGAAAAATAATGTTTCTTTTGAGGCTATCCTAGAATCGATCCATTTTTAGATATTTCCGATCATTTGTATGAAGAATCATACAAATGAAAGCGCTGCTCAGCTTGGTCATGTGCCATTGAATGATATAGGTGAAAATTAGAAGGGGTTATGTCAGGTGAATATGGCAGGTGGGGTAGACCTTCCCTTTCAAGCATTTCCAGGTAGGTTGTCACTGGTTTTAAAACCTAAGATTGAGTGCTGTCATGTAGCAAAATCAAATTGTTTTGTTTCTACTTGTATAGGGGCCGCTTTTCTTTTAAGGTTCAACTGAAATGCATCAATTGCAGTCGATAGCGATTCTGCTGTTGAAACAGTAGTTCACACATGTGAAAACGTCGTTCAACGACATTTATAACGTAAACGCCACCACCCACCTTGAGATATGAGTTCTAAGGTCTCAGTATAGTTGCAATGGCTGCCCCACCCTTCAAACCGAGACGCATTACTGCTTTACGGCAGAAATAGGCTGGGTAATGGTACCTACCCTTGTGGACTCACAAGAGGTCCACGATGTAGGAATATAAAGCAAAAATTACAAAAGGCGTAGAACAGAAAGGATAACACGGGATGCGCGCTCGCAAGTCAGATTTCGACTGTTGGCGGGGGATCGGTAAAAATGCGACGACCGGTTCGTCTATGCACCGATGTACTAGTGAAATATTATCGCCGCCGCTATACTGCAGTTATCGCCTGACTTTGCTTGTGAATTTTATTTTGTTTAGTGTAAATAATGTTTTGTACGATTGTGTGATAAATGAATGTGTTGATATAAAATAAAGTATGTATGTGTTGTTGTGTAGTCTAATTATAATAAAATATTATAAAATAAATAAATACATGTGAGTCACCCACACACGATGTTATTCCCTCACCGTGGAAGTCTATTGTGAACATTTCTTAAGGACGTATTTCATTAGAAAAATTGGTACTGGTCATTAGAAAAATTGGTACCGCAGGCGGGATTCGAACACCGGTGCATCGCTAGATACGAATGCACCGAACGTCTTATCCTTTAGGCCACGACGACTCCAAATGGGGATGTGATTGCCTTGAGCGGTTGTAGTATATTTTAATGTAGTATACATTATTAATAGTATACATTTTTGATGCATAATTTTATACACTGAAGAATACTGTTCTCTACATTGAAGATAAGAAATTTAAAAAATCTTAAAAATCGTGCACATAATATCCAGATATGACAAAAAATAAATACAGTAATTGTTGTATTTATATGTTACGTGTAGTGCTGCAGGCTATCTTATCATGTTTGTTTTCTATTTAGATCCATTTATTTGATTTTCATCACAATTTTAGCCTACAATATGAAATGTACGTATTTATGTCGTGTACTTGTATCTCATGTTAATTATCATGATGTACTTGAAAAATGTAGCTCTAAACAGTAATGAAGTACTGATAAAGGGTGGAAGAGAATGAAAAACAAACACAACGTAATCTGTGTACCCAAACATGTACTAATACAATTCTAAACAGATTTTTGTCTGTGTAGGTATGTTTATTGCAAGCTAATCTCTAGTGGTTGAACTAATTTGAATACTGTTCCAAACAATGTATCAAGATAATTTTGAGCTAACATTGTATGTCTTACTATTGCATTTCTCATTTTAATTTATTGATAAGCTAATAAGAATGTTTTTGAAATATTTAAATGCATCGGTTGGATCTATCATTGAGTTTTTCTTTAAATTACTTATATATAATACATATAATGCGACGCTTTTGCCGGATCTTCTCAGCGCGTCGCGTTACCGATCCGGTGGTAGATTCTGGCACGATTCTTGCTAGGGTTCGTGTTAGCAAGAACGTCAGGTTTGAGCCCCGTGAGCTCACCTACTCGCCCGGTTACGCTGATGTGGTCTCTCTACACCATCGACTTAGGTAGGAGAAAAAAAAACGGCGCTGCTAAGAAATCAGAGAGGTTAAGCTTATGAATAATCCAAATGGTTTTGACCTACATGTTATGGGTACATATGTTTTAATTTCTATATTGTGCAAATCAGATTTTTATCTTCACCAAAAAAATTTGGGAGATGTCACCCTGAACAAAAGGAAAAAAAGGAGGAGACAAAAATCGTACATAATTGTATACATATATTATAAACACTAGCGACCCGCCCTCGCTTCGCTTCGGAAACATTAAAACACACATGAAACCAAAAAATTTTTTTTTTTTTTTTAAAAAAGTAGCCTATGTTCACCAGGGACAATGTCGGCTTCTAATGGAAAAATAATTTTTCAAATCGGTCCAGTAGTTTCGGAGCCTATTCGAAACAAACAAACAAACAAATATTTCCTCTTTATAATATTAGTATAGATAACATTAACTGTTAACATTAGTGGTATGGTCATATCACGTGTGCATATGTACGGACTGCAATTATAACTATGTATAACTACCTATGTTTTTTTTTCTTTCTGAAAGCCAGATTATGAATGTAGCTTAAATATCATCTAAATAAAATTGTTACATCCCTAAAATATTTTATACTTGCTTATAAAATGATGGGGGGACACATTCTTAAAATCTCGTTTGAAAATAAGTAGTCTTGCATCACTTCATGCTGTTGAGTATATGAATGTTAAGTAACTCGAAATAAACCTCCATTAATAATTTTTTTATGATAAATACTAGTAGCCTTGCAGTCACTTTGCTCCCATAATGCCCGAGCTGTTCTCAAATTATTTACTACTTTATTTTCAGTTTTTGTGAATGATACATGTAGAATAAAGCATGTCCACGATATTTTGCGGTTCTGCTATCGGAATCATGATTCAATAACTTCTATAAACATATTGAATACTAGTCAAAGCGGGTCCGCTCTACTGGCTGATGTTTGACTTAACTTTAATCCGTTAGAAGAACAACATTAAAATATCCTTAAAATTTTATCATAATCGGTCCTGTCGTTTCGGTGTCTATGTGAAATATAATTACATATATACTAACGTTTATAAGAGTATATTAAATGTAGATAAAATTTATCCAGGAAGTAACGAGCATTTCAATGTACGATTTACCTCCATTATGTGTTACATCGAATTTTGAAACGTAGTTTCTCAGTCCGATACCACACTAATCTATATTCTGTACTCTTCAAATAGGTATAAAGTACAAGCAGGACTTTTTGGCGGGAACACGAGGAATGAAGTTCTATGATTTGTTTTATTTTGTCTGTTTAGTGTTTCTTCAGGTTTAAATGTGTACAATGGTTTATTAACTGTTTACTATCTGTGAAAGTGCACAAATGTGGGAAAATGAAACAAAGCCGCTGAACGTAACTTCTCGGGACTCTCCAAAAAGTCCACTGAAACAATCTCAGTAAATGACCACCATTTTACTCAGATTATATTTCATCCCCTATCATCATCTCATTTCATTTAATTTCATCCCAGTTGATTAATGCCTCAAATTAATCATTTTCATTTCATATCATTTCACTCCATATTATAATTTTTCATAAAAATAAGAATTTGAATTAAAATAAGACATGATTTAAATGTCTTAGTTACCAGGTCATAAAATCCCTTAAAAAAAGTGCCAGCACTTGAGAAAGGTTTTTCATGAAACGACTAACCAATTACCTTACCGATGGTGCATACGTATGTAACTGCGCACTGACAGCGCGCGTCCTGCGGCTCGTTATCGGTAGCGTCTGAGGCCTTTAATGATTTCAGATAAGGTCGATTGATTCCGTACTCGTCCCCACGGCGTAGCGAATGTAGGTCTCACGGTTGAGTTTGACATTGAGTTAATTATGATCAATATGAAATTCGCCATCTTGACTCATGTAAATATTACGAAAGTAATTTATTGTTTGGTACAGTGTCTCAAATCACATTAGATCCCAAGAAAACCAAGAAGGAATAATGAGATTTACTAGAGCCCGGCATCCTGCTGAGTACCTCTACCCTTTATAAGTCCTTCATATATCACGTCAGGGTAGCTCATCAGCTTAGTGAAAAAAAGCGATCCTCAGAAATACTGAAGCGCGTCAGATGTAAAGCTAATAATACGTAGGTACCTACCTAACAAATGTTCACGATTGACTTCTACCGTGTAGGAAAAACATTGTGTAATAACCGTGTAAACCACCTATATCCTCCGGTAATCACTTAACACCAGGTGGGCCGTGAGCTCGTCCACACATTTAATCAATAAAAAAATTAAAAGTTAAGGTGGGTTAATAGAACGTTAAAAAGAAATTCTGCGTTTAGGAAGTCTGACGACTTGAGCGTAACGCGGAGTGGAAGAACTGCAAAGTTGCAAAAATCATGTCTTTGCATTCTCGAGCGCTGCTGAATTATATCTTTATTTTCTCCTACCTACGCCGAATGTTCGGTTTTCATTTTTTACAATGTCGAACTTTCGGCCTGGTAGGAGAAAAAATAGTATGTGCACCGCGGGAAAAAAGTAGGACATCTCATCCCGCGTGCACAATGTACTATTATTTTGAAGGACATAATGCTAAAATAATTAAAATATATTACATCAAGCTAAACCTTCTGTAAAATAATTGTAATCTGACAATACGGCGATCTCTTGTTGTATTCTAGCCGCTAGCCTGTGATCCTATGATAATTTACTCGAGCGTTATGGGGACCTATTCGATTTTGAAGATTAATTGATAGGAAGGAAAAAGGTATATAATGTACTCTTTCAGTAAGAGGGAAACGTCTACAGTTTACAATAGAAAATAAACAGCAGATATTATATTCCGAGGGGATATTAAGTGAACCCTAAAAATGCTCCCATTCAATAAAAGACGGACGGTTCGTAAGTGACACAAGCGAGGAGCGCATTATTAAAACTAGACGACGGCCGACTCGACGATTCTAGATACTAAGGGGTCCGTATTATTTGTAAGAGATTTGTGAAAATTTTCACTATGCGATTCAGGATTCTCAGGATAGATTTCGATTTTTCGATTATTTTTGTTTAGCAATAGGTAAAGATAGCTACATAGACTACGCAGCTAACGTAATGGTGTAGTACAAAAACAACAGCAGAACAATTTACAATATCTGATATTATATATTTTTAACAGAATCATGTTTCAATCGTGTTGACTGATTGTGTAATATCATAAACCGCAATAAAGCAGCTGATGACGTATCGAAACATTTCCAGGATATAATAGAGCTAGAAAAGTGTTTCTGGTCGCTCCGGAACGGCGCTCCGACGGGCCAGCTGGACGCGGAGAGCCTCGGGCCGCTGCTGTCCCCCCCCGCTACCCGCCGCCGCCGTCGCGGGGACCTTCCTCGCCTTCGACGAGAACCGCGACGGACACGTCGACTTCAAGGAGCTGTGCTGCGGACTTAGCGCTGCCTGTCGCGGACCCACCACCGAGAGATTGAAATGTAAGTACCTACCCCCTCCCCCCCCGGTGAACGTGTCACTGCGTCGCCCCCGCGCACCCCGCACCCCCCCACATCACATCTCCCACTTTATACAGATGTTAACTTAAAAGTCTCAAATGTGTTACAGCTAGGTAGTAGGTAGTTTGTGAACTACTCGTCTTACGAGTACTCGTCGTACTTAAACTGCTTTTGAACACAGACCTATATAGTAGGGACACGACATATTGTTCTATACGTACAATTGCTTATATAAATAGCACCCATTTTGAAGGCACACATATAAACATATATCTATCTCGTTCTTACTCAGCACTTTAACTCGCAGGAAAACAATATAACAGTATTTCAGTGCGTACATAAAATGAAACATGATTATACGTAAATGTCTAATGAGGCCGAAAATCCGCCATGTTGAGCGCACCAAATGTCATTGTCACGTCAGTTCGGCCGTCTGTTTTGGGTTGTACATTGTTTATTGACTTTGATATCGATTTAATATGATTGCTTATATAAAATTTCATATTTTATCATGCTTAAAACATACAAAAATAATAATGAAAACGTATTTTATAGGATCTCAAGAAAGTCGATGCTCCAAAACTATTATCTATATATATTTAAATGCAGGAGCCCTCATCCGAAAAATCGGACACCATTTTTCGGTCGGAATCTATTGATCATGACACTAATCATAAATACCTCTTTAAAATATGTCATCAAAACATATTTAGACATTCTGTTTAGATATTTCGGGAAAAAGGCTACCGACAAAATCTCTTCGGAACTATTTAAATAAAATAGTTTTATTCCGCAGTGAGTAAAACACTATTGTAAATTCGTTAAATATTTCATAATTAAGTGATTTTAGAGAGGAAGTCACAAGGAATGACGTTTGTAATTAATGAATGAATGTTCTGTAGGTGTTTTTTATTTTCACGCGGTCCCTTGATAAGTTTAAAATTTGAATCACTCTCAAGTGAAAGTGATTCAAATGGTGCGGCGCACCTTCCTTGAGGTGCGCTGCGGTAGTGTGTTACAGACTTTAGAGTCAGCAAAACAATCAAAATAGATTGTAATAGTCTAAGAAAAACACGTACTCAAAACACGATAACATTTAGCATGCTAGAAATGGGCAGATGGCACTGTACTACGCCATATCTTTATGTTTTGCGACAAACGACAACTTTATAAAATCAGTGTAGCAACTTTTAAAAATCATCATATCGTGGCAAATTCGAAGGACGAACTCGTCTTAGATTTCACACATCTAAATCATATCATATTTGCACATAACAATATACCTACT